>NC_065448.1:235624571-235928678 GCF_917563875.1 Diabrotica virgifera virgifera
AACTATTTACAGTTAAACAAATACTAGCCAAAGCATGGGAATATGACATGGACGTTTACAATCTCTTTGTAGATTTTAAAGAAGCCTATGATTCAATAGATAGAACAATTCTACCTAATATATTGGAAGAATTTAGCATACCATCAAAATTAATACGACTAGTGCAAATGACAATGACAGAAACAGAAGCACATTTATGTATTCAAGGACAGATCACTGATGCGTTTACGATAACGCAAGGACTGAAACAAGGCGACGGACTGGCTCCAATGCTTTTTAATCTTGTTCTTGAATATGTAATTAGACGGTTGACGGTGAGAGGAAATAACATACAAACAAATCTACCCAATTAGCAGCATACGCAGATGATATAAACATAATGAGCAGAAACAATAAATGCAGCGGAAGAAACCTACGTTGAGTTGAAACAGAGTGCAGAAGCAGTAGGGCTAGCAATAAATACAAATAAAACAAAACTACTCATACAAACCAGATCAAATAGACCGGCGCAACAACACTTTATTGACGATATACAACATGTGAATAGATTCACGTACCTAGGAATGGATCTGGTTGCAAGCAATGAAGATGAACCGGAAATAAATAGAAGGCTTGTGCTGGCTATTTCGCGATGGGTCACATACTCAAATCGCGAGACGTACACCGGAAAACAAAACTCCGGGTATATAAAACAATAATCAGGCCCATAGTAAGTTATGGCTGCGAAACATGGGTGGTGACACAGAAATCTGCCAATGCATTAGATGTGTTTGAAGGAAAATATACCGTAGGATACTGGGCCCAATAAGTGAAAATAACAACTTGCGAATTAGGTATAATAGAGAAATATACGAGCAATATAGCGAACCAACTCTAGCACAATACACTAAACTGCAGAGATTACGGTGGGCAGGGCACGTGGTCCGCATGCATGAGAATTGAATCCCCAAAAAATTGCTAAATGCAAGAATGCAGGGGAAAAAACCTGTTGGAAGACCTAAAAAGAGATGGGAAGACGAAGTCGATGAGGATGCCAGGAACTTCCTGGGAACGCGTTCATGGAAAAGAACAGCGGTAAATCGAAATGATTGGAGAAGCTTGTTGAAGGAGGCCAAGGCTCAATTTGGGCTGTAGTGCCATTGGATGGATGGATGGAGGTGTCACCAGGAAAATGTACCAATAAGTTTTTCAATTTAAAAATCTTTTAGTAATATTTTTAATATTTTCAATATTATTAATGTTGCTATTAGGATTGAAAAACTTCATCTTTCAATTGCCAGATGACGCTAGTCACCTACCCTATTTGTTTCAGTTGCAATGTGTGGGAAAAGCTCTCGGTGCTGGTCAGTTAGGATATGGAGAACAAGCCTACGCTCTCTCCGATGAGATTCAAATAAGAATCGAAAATCGCAATTCAGAGAGCTGGATTGCACTCCGTATTCTAATTGAAAAGTAAGATTGTTTTGCCTTCGCATTGCAACTGAATGAAAATGGTATACATTTTTACATTATAGTCGTATTACTCCGTAGAGTCACTAGGTGCATTTTCCGTTGGAACTTTACCAAGCTGCAGACGGGGATGTGAATTGCATAGTGTAGAATTCCTTCCCTTTGTCTTCACTGCAGCATCCATTTGGCTTGCATATTGTAGAAGCCTTGGAGGTGTCACCAGGGAAGTGGACCAATAAGTTTTCAATTTAAAAATCTTTTAGTAATATTTTTAATGTTTTTCAATATTATTAATGTTGCTATTAGGATTGAAAAACTTCATCTTTCAATTGCCAGATGACGTTAGTCACCTACCCAATTTGTTTCAGTTGCAATGTGTGGGAAAAGCTCTCGGTGCTGGTCAGTTAGGATATGGAGAACCAGCCTAAGCTCTCTCCGATAAGATTCCTATAAGAATCGAAAATCTCGATTCAGAGAGCTGGATTGCACTCCGTATTCTAATTGAAAAGTAAAATTGCTTTGCCTTCGCATCGTAACTGAATAAAAATGGTACACATTTTTATTTTGTAAATGATTACTTTATACAAAAGTAACGATTTGTAACGAATCCTCGAAAGTAACTATAATAAACATCACTACTATTCCTTTGCCTTTGCCCCTACAGTGTAGGCAACCACAACCGACATTAATATCGTTTTTCTTTATAAAATTTTCAATTTTTATTATTTTCAATTAAAGCCAGTTTATTTATAATCCGCAAAAGAGGAGCAATTAGGTGATATGGTTATTTAGCAATTTTACGGCTTTTTATACCCAGAAAATTAAAATTTATTCGAAATCTCAACTTTTTATTTGGTTATATCTCGAAAACGGAAAATCCGCAAATGAAATTTCGAATGGAGGGATTTTCTTACGTCAGAAACAGTTATTTTAGATATACATTACAATACAGATAATACTTTTGCAAATACAGTTTAGGACCACCAAAATGGAAAATTTTTTTCTTCGGAAATTTTTTAAGCTTTATGATTTTTAGTTTAAACCAGGTCTATACGTAATCCTCAAACCAGAAGAAATTAAATGATATAGTTATTGTTATTTTTACAGCTTTTAATAAATATCCCGATAATGGAAATATATACTTTGGCGCTGTCCCGAGAAATTTCATTTTGATATAACTTAAAAATGGAATATCCGCAAATGAAATTTCAAAGGAGGGATTACCTTTAAGTCAGGAGGAGTTATTTTGACTATGGTACATACTACTTTTAGCCTTACAGTTTAGGTTTACCAAAAGTGAAAATTATTCTGGATTCCTTTGCCCCTACAGTATAGGCAACCAACATTAAAATCGTTTTTCCTTTATAACATTTTCAATTTTCACAATTTTCAATTAAAACCAGTTTATTCATAATCCGCAAACGAGGTGCAATTTTTTGATATGGTTATTTAGTGACTTTACGGCATTTATTACCCTGAGAATCGACATTTATTTTTAGCGCTGCGCCGAAATCTCCACTTTTGATTTGCTTATATCTCAAAAACGGAAACTCCGCAAATGAAATTTTGAATGGTGCAATTATCCGCAAACGAGGTGCAATTTTTTGAGCTATGGTAGAAGTCAAAATAACAACTTTGAAAAAACCGTTTCGCTAACTTTATGACGCTCGGCCGACAAGGATCTACAGTTCGAGCGAGTCTCGTAAACGTAAATTCAGAGATACGTAAAGTCCACTTTACATCAACAATAATTGGACAAGAAATTGACAACAAGTTATTCAAGGTCAAATTTGAATTATACAAAACACAATTCTACATCCAATTTTGCCGTGAATAAAAAGAAAATAAAGAAACTTGACAAAATAAAACATATCCAATTGTTCTATTTCATCAAATTCCTTCATTTTCCTTTAAAAACCATACATTTTGTACACGTCAAATTTGGCCTTGAATAACTTTGTCAGTTTCTTATTCAATTTAATTTCTTATGGCTGTATGACACTATGCATTTTCTTGTATCATTTCTAATATCGTTTCTGATATGTCAAAAAAATGTATAGTGTCATACACAGATACAAGAAACGATACAAGAATTTGTGTCAAGGATGTATGACACTATGCATTTTCTTGTATCATTTCTAATATCGTTTCTGATATGTCAAAAAAATGTATAGTGTCATACACAGATACAAGAAACGATATCAGAAACGATACAAGAATTTGTGTCAGGCACAGATTCTTGTACAATAACTGCGCCAATTTCTGCGCAGAGAACAAAAACGTAAAACCTGCTGGTAAAACTTCTAAATGTCATAATGGCGGCTGAAAATGAGATCATATGATTTATGTCTTGATGAATTTATTTGTGTTTTGTAGGTATTATTTATAAATATTTTATTGATACTTAATATACCGTTTGGTATGGACAACTGTTCTACTAATAACCATTTATTTAGAATAACTTTGGGTTTCATATTGCATAATTTTTTAATAGAGGAAAATACAATAGTTCCAATTTGGATCAAACTGAAGATAATTATAATGCAAATATTTTAGCACAAATATCAAAACAAAATAGAAAACACAAATAATCAACAGTCAACGTAAAAATTCTAGTTATTATAACATTAAAATATTTGTTTTTAAAAGTTTATAAATTTTATAAAATCCTTAAAATCAGCTGTAGACGCAGTACTACCATACCAATGTAACGTGACAGGGTGACAAACAAAATTTCGACCAATCACGTGCCGAATTTCATACAGTTTTCGATACAAGAACTTGCATAGTGTCATACAGGGCACAAATGTACGTACAAGAAATGATACAAGAAAATGTATACAAGAAACGATATCAGAAACGATATTAGAAATGATACAAGAAAATGCATAGTGTCATACAGCCTCAGGCACAGATTCTTGTACAATAACTGCGCCAATTTCTGCGCAAAGAGCAAAAACGTAAAACCTGCTGGTAAAACTTCTAAATGTCATAATGGCGGCTGAAAATGAGATCATATGATTTATGTCTTGATGAATTTATTTGTGTTTTGTAGGTATTATTTATAAATATTTTATTGATACTTAATATACCGTTTGGTATGGACTATTGTTCTACTAATAACCATATATTTAGAATAACTTTGGGTTTCATATTGCATAATTTTTTAATAGAGGAAAATACAATAGTTCCAATTTGGATCAAACTGAAGATAATAATTATAATGCAAATATTTTAGCACAAATATCAAAACAAAATAAAAAACACAAATAATCAACAGTCAACGTAAAAATTCTAGTTATTATAACATTAAAATATTTGTTTTTAAAAGTTTATAAATTTTATAAAATCCTTAAAATCAGCTGTAGACGCAATACTACCATACCAATGTAACGTGACAGGGTGACAAACAAAATTTCGACCAATCACGTGCCGAATTTGATACAGTTTTCGATACAAGAACTTGCATAGTGTCATACAGGGCACAAATGTACGTACAAGAAATGATACAAGAAAATGTATACAAGAAACGATATTAGAAATGATACAAGAAAATGCATAGTGTCATACAGCCTTTATTCAGTTTAATTGTTGATGTAAATCTGTGGTTACACCCCGATGCATAGGGCTTTTCATCGATTGTCATTTGTTTCGAGCTTCTGTCATGTGTCACATAATATTAATATATCTACGCCATACGTCTTTGGTTTGTATCATTGGTATTACCAATAACGTATGACGTAGATATATTAATATTATGTGACACATGACAGAAGCTCGAAACAAATGACTGTGAATGAAAAGCCCTATTGAGTGGCATATGACAAGCCTGATCCTGATCTATTCTTTTATATCTATGGAACGCACCCATGGAACCGAGTTTTTGAAGTGTCAACTGTCAAAGGTGTTTGTTTATGTTTAAGAAAAATTATCTTTTTTATTTTAAACTTAAAATGTTAAAATTCTTAGCTTTTAGTTATTTTAAAAACTAAAGCACATACCAATTTTAATTTAGTTTAATTTTTTAATATGGAATGCAATGAAAATATTAAGGATTCTAGAAACAAAGAAATATTAACAGGTATTAAAGATGGAGATTCTCTACAGAAATATAACAACATAGAAGTTAAATCGGAACTAGATGAAAACAGTTGCAGTTATGGACAGGAATCTGTATTAGATGAGTTTTGTTCAGATTCAGAGGATATTAAAATCGAAAACAATACATTAGAAAATGTATCTAATGAAATTAAAGTTGAAACGAAAACAGAATTGGAGGAGCATGACATTGGTAAGAAATATATTTCTCTTCTTCATTTTTAAGTATCTTACACCATAAATGTGATATTTCACTAACACTAAAGTATTGAATACAGTGACTGGGAATAGGTACCATAGAGAAAGGCATCTGTGGCGTCTGTTTCGATTCCAACATCACATCTGTTTAATGTGATGAGTTCAAAAGAATTTTAGGTCGATTGGGCTGTAACAGATTTCTAATTTATGTGGGGTATTGTATTGTAGTTGTCATTTAAAACTGTTAAAGTTTTGACTCTTTCGCATTGTTTTTATTTATATGACTATAATCTAATCGATCCTATCTTCTGTAATAACTTGTCTTCATTTTTCATTTGCATAAACGAATTCTGAATAAAGCTTCTGAATAATACCCTGACTTAGGTAAATTAAAAACGCATAATTACATGTAAGAAAAAATTGTTTTAATAGTTGTTATATAGATTTATAGGAATTGTAGGAAAACATGGTAAGAAATATAAATATATTTACAAATCAAATTAAATTCATCCTCTAGATTAAAAATACAAAATTATAGGTACCCACTAGTTTGATCGGTTGAATTTGATGCACCGCAAGACAATAATGGCACAGCTAGGAACAAGCTAGGGCGATCCGTCTTTTCATGTTGGAATCAGAAACTCGCATTAGGTTTCTGGAATAGGTATTTGTTTGGAATAGATTCAGTTCCAATCTATTACTGAAAAATGTTATTCTGTACCATCTCTAATTTGACGTGATGGCATGACCGTGAATGTCCACCTTTAGACAGTAAAATTTTGTTACAGTTTTTCTAATACTGGTTTCTAATTTGGTTCTAATGTTTTAGGTGCCCCACCTGATATTACAATGGAACTCGCAAGTACCAAACCGTTCAATGCTGCTGAAGTACATTTGAAAACATGTACTGGTGAAAGACGATATGAATGTGAAATTTGTAGTAAGCAGTTTACTACAAAAGGTAATTTAAAGATACATATGAGAATTCACACTGGTGAAAAACCTTATAAATGTGAAATTTGTAATAATCTGTTTACTACAAAAGGTAATTTAAAGATTCATATGAGAGTTCACACTGTTGAAAAAGCTTATAAATGTGAAATTTGTAGTAGACAGTTTACTAGAGAAAGTCATTTAAAGAAGCATATGAGAATTCATACGGGTGAAAAACCTTATGTATGTAAAACTTGTAGTAAACAGTTTAACAAACTAAGTAATTTAAAGGATCATAACATGAGACATCACACTGGTGGAAGACCTTATAAATGTGAAAGTTACTCGAAACAGTTCAGTCAGAAAATTTCTCTAAGTGCACATAATATGATAGTTTATACTGGTGAAACACCTTATAAATGTGAAATTTGTACTAAGCTGTTTACTACAAAAGGTAATTTAAAAACACATATGAGAATTCACACTGGTGAAAATCTTAATAAATGTGAAATCTGTAGTAAGCAGTTTACTCAACTAAGTAATTTAAAGGTGCATATGAGAATTCACAGTGGTGAAAAACCTTATAAATGTGAAATTTGTAATTATCTGTTTACTATAGAAAGTAATTTAAAAATTCATATGAGAGTTCACACTTTTGAAAAAGCTTATAAATGTGAAATTTGTAGTAAGCAATTTACTAATCGAAGTCATTTAAAGGATCATATGAGAATTCACACTGGTGAAAAACCTTATAAATGTGAAATTTGTAGTAAGCAGTTTACTGCAAAAAATAGTTTAAATTGTCATATAAGAACTCATACCGGTGAAAAACCTTATAAATGTGAAATTTGTAGTAAGCAGTTTACTCTAAAAGTTAATTTAAAGGTGCATATGAGAATTCACAGTGGTGAAAAACCTTATGAATGTGAAATTTGTAGTAAGCAGTTTACTGTAAAAAGTAATTTATATACACATATGAGATGTCACACTGGTGAAACCCCTTATAAATGTGAAATTTGCTCTAAACAGTTTGCTCAGAAAATTTCTCTAAATACGCATATGGCGGCTCATACTAGTGAAAAACCTTATAAATGTGAAATTTGTAATAAGCTGTTTACTCATATAAGTAATTTGAATAATCATAAAAAAGTGCACACTGGTGAAAAACCATATAAATGTGAAATTTGTAGTAAGCAGTTTAGCTACACATCTACTTTAGATTGTCATATGAATCCGTATATATGCGAAATATGTAGTAAGGAGTTTACTATAGAAAGTAATTTAAATACTCATATCAAATGTCACAGTGGTAAAAAACCTTATAAATGTGAAATTTGTAGTAAGCAGTTTACTTATAGAAGTAATTTAAATGCTCATAAAAGAGTTCACACTGGTCAAAAACCTTATAAATGTGAAATTTGTACTAAGCAGTTCACTCGCAGAAGTATATTAAATGATCATATGACAATTCATACTGGTGAAAGACCTTATTATAAATGTGAAATTTGTAATAAGCTGTTTACTCAAAAAGGTTATTTTAAGCGTCATATGAGAATTCACAATGGAGAAAAACCTTATGAATGTGAAATTTGTTCTAAACAGTTTAGTCAGAAAATTTCTCTAAATACACATATGGCAGTTCATACTGGTAGAAAACCTTATAAATGTGAAATTTGTAGTAAGCAGTTAACTACAAAAAATGGTTTAAATGATCATATGAGAATTCACACTGGTGAAAAACCTTATAAATGTGAAATTTGTACTAAGCTGTTTACTCACAAAGTTAATTTAAAGCGTCATATGAGAATTCACACTGGTGAGAGACCTTATAAATGTGAAATTTGTAGCAAGCTGTTTACTCTACGAAGTCATTTAAAGCGGCATATCAGAATTCACACTGGTAAAACACCTTATAAATGTGAAATTTGTAGTAATCGGTTTATTACAAGAAATAAATTAAATAATCATATGGCAATTCATACTGCTGAAAGACCTTCTTCTTAGCCTTCTGTCGTCCATTTTAGTCTGAGATCTGAATATATGTAGGGATTCTTTAAAGACAACTGTAATAAAAGTCCGTTTGATGTTTAACAGTTTTAATTAATAAAATAGATAACTAAATTATTGATACTATTAAATTGACGAAATGTAAAAGTGTTTGTGTAATTGCGACTAAAATTTTACGAGTTCTCACAAAAGAAAATGTCTTTGAAATATTCGCGTTTATCTACTTAATATATGATCGGCTTGTCAATATTACGTCCTTATGGTTATCCCAAATACAACCTCTTAAGTTCGAATCTCTTAAGAATCGACTGACTTCATCCCCACATAACCCAAATTCTCTTACTTACTGCTAATCTTCTTCTTCCGTTTTTCCCCCTGAGAACCAAGCTGTTAAAATTGGTTCAAAGTATACACCGCCTTTTTCCAATAAACGAAAACCAATAAAATTAGTCAAGGCGGCTAATGTTTGTCTTAGGGCCGGTTGTTCGAAAGCTAATCAACAATGATTATTATCAAATCTAGAGTGCGATGTATTAAGAGTATAAGTCAAAGATGAAAATTTTTTATTAGGACTTTTCAGTCTTTTTTACCACTGATAAAATAACTATTACAACTAAATATGAAAATGGTGACGAAATATGATTAATAAATTAATAATTAACTATTTTACTTTCTACTTTGGTAATACCTTATTAATTATATAATTCAAAATATAGAAGAATCCCGAAAAATCTTTTTTATGACTTATACTCTTAGTACATAGCACGTTAGAAATATTTCATTACTGTCACCAACTGTCAATGTCAACTTTGTTTGGGTTGCTGAAAACATAATTGATTACAATTATGAGACTAGTTAATCAATTAGCATAACAATTATTAACATAATCGATTAATAAATCTCATAATTCTGTACGTTAGAATTGAAAGGGCGGCAGTCCATTTTTACAGTAAATGGAGATATGCAGCTAATAATACACCTAAAGGTGTTATCTTTAGAATGGTGGTTAACAGGTGGTTGTACAGGCAATATTACAAAAATTGCAAGTCGGATGTCCACTGTGAAATTTGTTGCAAAAAGCCCTATGTGGTACACCGGTCTTTTTCGCATGGTACACTGATTGTTAAAAAGACGGTAGTCCAATCTCTATGGACAACCGTTGTTAACTAACTAACTATCTTAACTAATGGAAAATCGTTTTATTTAAAGCAGTTATGGACATCTAATTTTACCGTCTATAATGATAGTACTGCCGAAGGTTCATACTTCATGTGGGACGAGTCTATTGCAAAAAGGGGTGGCAACGAGATAGCTTCCGCTGTAATAATGTGGTTAAAAATTTACCTTCTACAACAGAAGAGGTAACATTTTGGTCAGACAACTGCTCTGGCCAAAACCGAAATTTTTTTATTTTGTATGTATATGTGGGCATATGTCCATAACACCTCAGTAGTTTGAATTCATCATAAATATTTACTCAAGGGGCATACACACAACGAAGAAGACACAATACATGCACTAATTGAGAGGAAGAAGAAAAGACTACCTACTATGAGTATTTCTGTACCTCATGAATGGGCCCATTAAGGACCTGCGGTGGGATCACGATCGGTAGAATGGTAGAATGCTGACGTCACGTTGCCTAGCAACCGTCGATTATCGCCTGCAAGCGTAAATTTGGTATCACGATGAATAGAATGGTCGTTTCCAGTCGAATTTTATCCCCACCCTTGTAGAATAAAAATCCTCCTCAAACTACCACTTCTTAGCTGTAGAAAGGATGGTTAATCTCTTTCTTTCTCATGTTAATAAACAAAAACAGAACCAATATGGCAATATGACAGATATTTATTTTTCCCGCTTCCGTATTTTTTGTCTTGTTTATTGTTATTGTTTATGTTCACTAATATGTTTTACATAATATTTCAATCAACGGTTTTCCTCATAGACATGTAAAGAAAGTTTCTCGTGGTTTTTCATAGTGACTGTTTTGCAAAAATACAATTAGTTTTTATTTTGAGATAACTAATAGCAGGATAACGAAGCAACAAACCTAAATAACATGTTTGGCTTTCCTTTATTTGGAGACATCAACTTTATTTCTTCGTGATACTGGTACCTTAAACCTCTACAGAATAGAATTTTGCCTCAAAATAGATTGGTGAATGTATCTACTTACACTGTATGTTTCTTAGATGAATAAAACTTTTTTCTACATAATTGTAGGTACATTTTGATTTTATATACTGTTTAACAACCCATATTTATAGTAAATATATAAACCTACCACTAATAACCCTAGTGGTTGATGCAGATAAAAAAAAGTTTGACCTTCACTGTGATTGTTTTTAATAAGTTATTTAAATTATTTGTAGTTTTTTTATAAAAATTTGTTTGAATTTAATCTTTTGATTAAAATTTAAAATGCTTATTCTTTTGCACATTATTTGTATTCTGAAAGCTTACCTATATAAAGATGTTTAATGCCTGGTTGCACCAACAGATCTTAAACTTTAGACGTGCCTTAAGCTCAGATTGCGAAATATATGTATGTGTGGCATCATTGAGTCTTAGATCAGTTTTCAGCTTGGCACAATGGATTATTTAATTTATTTATTTATTAAGATAAGAATTGAAAATTATGGTGCAATGTGAGTGAAACTTAAAGCGGCCATATCTATGAGCTGAGCTGAGTTTAAGATTTGTTGGTGCTACCAGGCATAAGTTTAGTTAATAAAAATATATGATTTACTATTTTATTGGGAAAAAGTCACAATTTAAGTGAAAAATGAAATTTATTGACGTTTTAACTTCCACTTCCGAAGCAGTTATCGAAATATAAAATATAAATTAATATAAGTAATCAATTTTAATTCAACTTATTAATGAGTACTAAAATATTAATTAAGATTTTGTATTTCAATAACGATTTCCGACTTGGAAGTTGAAACGTTAATAAATTTTATTTTTAACTAAATCGTGGATTATTTCACAATAAAATAGTATATTGCATACGATATCACAAAGAAGCAGCTTCAGAACAATATAAAAATATATGTAAATTAACTACAGAGGACAGTCTGACTTTTACAAAATTAACCTTAATTTTTGTGAAATATTTTTTCTCAAAAAATGCATTGTTTCTGCAGAAAAACCTCAGAATCCTCTTACTATTATCATTATAATTTTCAGGTTGAAATAAAAATCAATAATGGGTAAAACATAAACTTTATTTAAACTGAAGAAAACATAAAAACAAATATAATCCATGAACATTATAAAAATAACATAAAGACAAATCTTCATAACAAAGTTGTAGTACTTCTCTGTTACATCCAAAACATTTTCTTTCATAGGACTGAAAAAGCACACAGTATTGTCTTAACATTGTTTCATACCAAGACTAAAATAAGAACAAAGAATAAATCACAAATAAACCACAAATTTATGTAAATTGAAAAATAATGCAATTTTACTCTCTATGGCCAGTTTCACCAACAACAAATAAATCAGTGAATAGTTTGATAATTTAAAATTAAATTGACAAATTTTCTTTATATAGATGTTTAAAGTGAGATTAACTCGTCAATTCATTTGAAGAGTAACTATTTATTTGATAAATAAATAAAATAAGTACTATTTGACGTTAGAGAAACATAGTTGTGTCAGTTTTATCAGTTGAATAATTTTATTCATCGAATAAACTACTATTCATCTTTGGTGAAACTGGCCATTAGTCAATGAAGCTTTACAATTATTATTTCTAGTGCAAAAATAAGTAATAATATTAAACTACTTATAAAAATTATTATGAAACTTTAAATAAACATTTCTTTAAGATATTTGATCAATGCATCCATAAAACAAAAGTTTTATGTTCAAAATACTTCATAATAAGATATAAGGCTTCACCGTCCAGCAAAGATAACTAAGAAGTGAAAGTAATCTTTGCCAGAATAGAAATGGAAAATGCTTTGATCTCTATTTTAAACGATCTGCTGCAAAAAAGTTTTACATTTGAGTTTCTCCACATAATGTGTTGCACCTCCCCATCTAGCATCGATGTTTAAAATTTTTAAGTCTGGATCACACGCCTAAAAGATTGTAATTTTTTACTTATTCTTTATTTTGTTAGTCAAAGTTTTTTCAACACAAATATCAACAAATACTACAAATTTTTATGATATTTGCAATATAATATATTATGTGATAATACATTATTTTTATAAATTGATTATTGGCAGCATATAGTACATAATATAATATTACAAGTAAGTAGTGTTATATAACGAGTGTTACAATTTCTACATTTTTAGAAAGATAACTTTTCTATTAAGATAGTTATGTTCCCGTTCCGTTGGAGCAATTATAGCAACATGTGTGCAAACTATGGCCCCTACACAGCCAGGAAAGTTAAACTTCTGCATAAATTTTCTTTTAAAATTCTCTTTTTGAACGAATGTAGTAGGAAAGATAATCGACTCTTCACTTAGATGTTCAATTGTTAAATTTGTTACATCATTTAAACGGATGCTAACAGTATTTTAGGCAATTGATATAGTAGTTATATATAGGCATAAAGTGAAACGTACGCCGATGTGCTTAGTATATTAGTATACAAAATGTATATACACATCAACGTTCATTTCACTTTATGTTTTGACTTAATTTGTTTGAAAATGAATCGCTACACGTGGGAAAAGTTATAGCGGACGAAAAATAACTGATAGCTCTGACCGACTACTCTTTGATAGGAACTTATTGCATAAAAATAAGTGAGGTAAAAATTTACAGTGAAGGCTCAACACTGCTTGGATGAACGGATTATCACATATTATGAGGTATAAGCCTCTCAAAAAAATAGTTCACCATGTCTGTTGTTAATATAAATAAATCTACAAACTCCTAAAGTAAATGCATCACTTTCCCTTCTCATTATTCTCCTCTATATTATACCTATTTATTTCGTTTCTTAATTGCTCATTTCTTTGTATATGAGCAGGAAGCATCTAAACGTCAAACTATATCAGTATTTAATATAAACATCAAAATATATTAATAATAATTAATAATTAAATAGTTCACTATGTCTGTTGTTGATATAAATAGATCTACAAACTCCTAAAGTAACTGCATCACTTTCCCTTCTCATTATTCTCTATATTATACCTATTTATTTCATTTCTTAATTGCTCATTTCTTTGTATATGACCAAGTATCCGAGCAGGAAGCGAACGTCGAACTATATCGGTAATATAAACATCAAAATATATTAATAATAATTAATAAGTGATATGAACCTACAACTTATTGTGTTATTTTTCCTTTACAGTAACAGGAATTTATAGAAAAAATACCTACATAAAAATACCTTAATATAACAATGTTCCCTAGTCACAGGTAAAATTCAAAAATTTAGTGATTTCTAATAAAATAGTTCCAAACAACCCAAGACAAAAATATACAAATTGAAAATAATCACAAATAATAATCTTTCTTTAGGTTAGCTTTTTGAATACAACCACCACAAAATAAAGAGAACCACACGTCAAACAGCAATATTTTTAAGAAGAAGAAGCGATATTTTTAACACGGCTAGTAGAATATCCGAACATTGCCGAGCACCGATTCTACTTTCCCAAGCGTGTTAACGTGATACCAAAATTGTCGATTGTAGAATTATTTTTGTGACGTCAGCATTCTACCATTCTACTGATCGTGATCCCACCACTGTAGTTCGTTAAAACCACTTATTGTTTATGAGATGAAAACAAGTGACTTTTTTAACTTTGAAAAAATGGGCAAAGAATCGACAAGCACGTTTGTGAATCGGAAACGGAACACAGACAATGAACCCTTTCTATCCTCTAAAATTGTGCACTTGAAAGTCGAAAGAGACCACTCTGGCATTATGTTTTATAAAACAACGTTTTCCCAGGAAAATTTTAAATCTGTCAATTTTAAAAGAAAAATGAGAAGTTCTCTCGGTGGTCTCCTACCAAACACATTGGACCAAATAAAAATGAAAATTCAATTCCAATTGATAGTTCAAAATATAACCACCTAATGGAATTTCTAGAATGTGTACCTTCTATTTACCATTCCTACTATAAATCTTTAAAAACAACAGAAAATAAAGTTGTCGTTAACGAAAACAATTCTTCATGTTCCGAAGATGATTAAATGCTTTTTAATTTAAGTTTTATATTATTTTTGTATTGTTAAGTTCTGATTATAACGTTCTTTTTCTAGTAAAATCATACCAAAAGGGCGGCTGTCCTATTTTTTTGTTGATATAATACCACAGAACAAAAAAGGCTGTAGTCCTAAATTATTTATTATTTCAATACAAAACAACTTAACGCCGATTATGTTACTGTAAAATAAAATACAAAGCATGCTTTACCACTTTTCTTTAAATCATAAAGCTGCAACATCATTTGATGATTTTAAAGGCATTTAAAATTATGGTGTACAAATTAAGAGCACTAATTTTGATCTACTGCAAAACAAACTGAAAGTGACTTCCGCCCTTTCAATTCTAACGTACAGAATTATTGTAATTAATTATGTTTTCAGCAACCCAAACAAAGTTGACATTGACAGTTGGTGACAGTAATTAAATATTTGATAATGATCATTGTTGATTAGCGTTCGAACAACCGGCCCATAAACTAATTATGTATTAAAGATTCAAAGTTAGAAGTATTTCGCATCGGCTACCGTAGTAATCCCAATTCGTTCCGCTCATCTGGGCCAACGTCCATATGTGTGAGACCCTTATCCCGTTGTCGTACTAATAATTAAGAAAAATGATATACAGGGGAATTTAAAATATAAGGTAAACTATTTACAATTCTACATATATGTCGATCTGTACCCATCTGCTTGCCGGATGAAACATTTTTTTTATTAAAATTCATACATAGACAAATACGACTTGCATGGCTTGCCTATCAAAATCGTGGCATAGCTATCCTTAAGGGGGGCGCGTAGGGTTTGAAATTAATATTTCAAGCACATTTTTGTGAATTTTTTTTAAAGTATGATAGAATTATTTTTAAATATAAATTCAGTCGGTCACGGCGGCTCAGTTGGAAGAGGCGCAGTCGATGGACAAGTTTCGTGGATTTGCGATCCACGGTTCGAGTTTCAGCCAGGTTATTTGAAATTAATAAAAGTCCAACGTCGGTAGTATAAAATTTAATAGGATCTGCGACTTGGTATGGAATAAACTAGTGTCTGATCGGCCTATGGAGGAGCGGTACGGCAAGGGATAAGGGCTTTGGGCTTGGTAATACTCCTCCATAGATCCCTACCGAAGGGCGTTGGCGGCTATACAGTACAACTCAAAGAATATTAAAAAAAATTAAGGAAAAATATTGAAAAATAAGCCAAAGGTGGCAAATTTTTAAAGACACCTAAAAAAATTATTTTGCGGTGGACATCAGAACTCATCATTGGATCATGGTAAACGAAAAGGTCAAAAAGATTGTATTAACATAAGTTCATCGAGGTAACTCTGTCGAGCTTTTTAGTTATAACAATTTTTGACTTTTTGGTATTACTCATAAGTCAAAACAACTAAATTTTTTGCACAAAAAAGGGTGAAAATCAACATATTTATTAGTGTTAAATAAAAAATAAGCATAAAACAAAAAATATTTCGACAGAGTTACCTCACGAAATGTTTAATAAATATATCAGGGTGTCCAGAAACTCTACCGACAAACGAAGACAGGAGATTCTTCAGATAATTTTAAGACAATTTAGATCAATTCACCTAGTCCGAAAATGCTTCCTAAATACCTTCACGCTTCAATTTAGAAAAACGAAAATCGGTACGTATATTTATCTTCAAGAGATAAATCGATTCCATCCATTGCCAATTTCTAGTACCGATCATAGGCGTCCCTTTTGGGAAGGGTAACGGTTATTTTATCACATAACTTTTTTATTTTTAACTTTTAAGTATTTTTGATACTGGATTATTAAATTGTGAGGTATTCTAGTACTAAAAGGTACTCTTAGTTTAAGTCGGTAGGATTTACAGTTTTTTAGAAAAATCGATTTGAAAATTTTTTGTTTTTTGAATTTGAATAAAAATTGAAAACAATTTTCAAAAAAACGGTGTATTTTACTAACTTAAGCAAGAATAACTTTTAGTACTAGAATACCTCATAACTTAATAATCTCGAGTCAAAAATGCTTAAAAATTAAATATAAAAATGTTATGCGATAAAATAACCGTTGACCTACCCAAAACGGACGCATATGACATATGACCCGTAGTAGAAATTCGCAATTAATGAAATCGATTCACCTCTGAAATATAAATAAACGTACCAGTTTTCGGATTTCTAAATAGTTTTTTTTTGAAATTTTTTTTGGAAATTCAAAAAAAGAAAAATTTTCAAATTGATTTTTCTAGAAAACGGTGTATCCTATCGACCTAAACCTAAAACAAGAGTACCTTTTAGTTGTAGAATACCTCACAATTTAATAATCCAGAGTCAAAAATGCTTAAAAATTAAAGGTAAAAAAGTTATGTGATAAAATAACTGTTGCTCTACCCAAAACGGAGGCCTATGACCGATACTAGAAATTCGCAATGCATGGAGTTGATTTACATCTGGAAGATAAATATGTGTATCAATTTTCGTTTTTCTCAATAGAAGCTTTCTTGAGTTATTTAAGAAAAACTAATTACAAGACGCCATCTCCAAAGAGTTCTAGCTCTCTCATTTTCGAACTAGGTGAATTGGGTTAAAATTATCTGAGGAATCTCCTGTCTTCGTTTGTCGGTAGAGTTTCTGGATACCCTGTATATGCAAAATTTTAGGCGGATCAGTCATAAGTTTTTGAGTTACAATGTCCACCGTCTTTGAAAAAAGCAGTTTTGAGAAAAACGCGTTTAAAGTTTTGTCAACTTTTATTTTTCCCTGTATAAATAGAAGTAAGCACAACAGCAATGGTTTATTGGTGCCATATGTTTTTGTTGATTGTGAAAATTTTTAGGAATGGTTGATATTGCTAATTTTCTTTATATTGAATACAGGGTGAGTCAAAACGCAATTACATTCTTTTCTCAGAAATTTTAAATGGATCACCTTTTATTTTATATCACTATTGAAAAATACCATTACCGTACTTTAATTTGTATTTGATATTCACTATATTCAAAATTTGTTAGTTTTCGAGATATTTTCATTTTTCAGAGCAAATTATTAATTATGTAGGTGTCTAACCTAATCATAAAGTATTGCCTGAAGATTATGATTAAGTGAACCGTTTTTATGAAACCTAGCATCACCTCCAAATAGTACATTATCAAAGAAATCTTCTATCAATTGATTTTATCTAATGCCCATTCACAAAATAATATTCTCTTTTCAGAATCTTCCTGAATTAATTCTTGGTACAATTGAATGCGGTAGGGTGCATTCTGTTTTTTGCTAAAATTCTTTGCACAGAGTAGTAAATTGGTTCGTTTGCTTTGGAAATATTTCGTGTACTTATATGTTGATTTTCAGTAACTAGCAGCAACACATTTATTTCGTTTTCCTCTGTTACAGTACTTTTTGTTCGCCCGTGTTTTTTATACATAGTTGCATAACTGAACCAGTGCGGTTAAAAACCAATCCCTAATTTGTCAAAGCTTGCTGTTGTAGGTTGTCGTCTTTCAAGAAACCATTCATAATAAATTATTACCGATAATAACGTATTTTTATTGGACTCCCCCAATTCCAGAACATCTAACATTTCATCAACAGTAAAAGTTCTTAACTATTTAATAACACAATACACCAACAATTAAGGTGAACAGTCAGTTTTAGACAATTCAATCATTGCTTACTTACAATTTGGAAAAATTTAGACACCTTATTAATAATTTGCTCTGAAAAATGAAAATATCTTAAAAACTAACAAATTTAGACATAGGAAATATTATACAAAAATTAAAGTACGGTACATTCCATTTAAAATTACTGAGAAAAAAATGTACTTGCGTTTTAACTCACCCTGTATTCAATATAAAGACAATTAGCAATATCAACCCTTCTTAAAAAATTTGACAATCAACAAACAAATATGGCACCAATAAACCATTGCTGTTGTGCTTATTTTTGTTTATACAGGGATCTGAACTTGTTACGATTTTCATAAAAAATTGGTTATAACTTTGTAAATACCCTGTATAAAATAATAAACCTTCATATTTTTGTGATGGGTGTAGTAATAGGCCATGGTAAAGAAGAAGAGGCGTGACTTGGCACAATGAAGTTAGACTAGGCTAGAAGGTTAGAACATATAAGATGTAACGTAGAGATTGTAAATCTTACTTTTATTAAATACAAAACGTTCATATGTTTTATTTCTTCTGGGAGCACAATACTTCTTAAATTCTGATATGACACTATCAAATTTATTAGGTTCTGGTATTTTGAGAATGTTATATATATCAACTCCTTCCGGTCCAATCATATTTAAAAACAAAGCAATTTTTATTCTATCGGCTTTGTCATCTTTCTCAGTTGCAATAAGATACATTTCAAAATTTTGGTAAAACCGTCTAAAATTTTCATGAAGGTTTCCCTCGAATTTCATGGATTCTGGCACTTTTCCTTCCATTCTGGATAACTGTACTTTTGGCTCTTGTACTGACTGCGCCACATGTAATAATAATACTCAGGTATTTATTAAATATTAAATTTAATAAAAGTAAGATTTACAATCTCTACGTTACATCTTATATGTTCTAGCCTATGTCTAACTTTATTGTGCCAAGTCACGCCTCTTCTTCTTTACCATGGCCTATTACTACATCTCCCCTTTTTCTCTTTTTTTTAAACTTTAATCAAACAAAAAACTATGCTAATACAAAATACAATCAGAGTAAACTATACTAATATAAAATATAATCAGAATACTTGGCAGGCTGTATGATAGTACGTGATGATCTCATGCTCACATCAGTATCACACTCTGAACTGCCAGAACTCTGAGCTTTACTGCAACTAGGTGTATCATTATTGTCATCACTTAAATTCTGAGTTTGACTAATATCAGGATCAATTTTTGACTTACGCAAGTGATAGCTGTTTCTTCTTAAGATGTTTTTACCGTTATCAATTAAATAAGACCTTGGAGCCTCATGTTTATTTACAATAACAGCCGGACTCCATTGATTATTGTCCTTGTACACCACATTTTCACCTTGCTTATATTCGGGCCTATTTCTTGTCTGCCTATCATAATATTCCCTATAAATATTATTTCTTTCTTCTAATTTTGACCTAACTTCTTTGATATTATCATTTTGCCTTTCAACAAATGGTAATTTAGTTTTAAGTTTTCAAAGTTGAGCTGGTGACCTCTTGAGATCAGTAATAGGAGTATTACGATAGTTCATTAGAGCAACCCACATGTCATCTGATTTTTTAATAATATTTTTAGATATCTGTACAAACCTGTCAGCTAAACCATTCGATCAAGGGTAATGGGGGCTACTAGTTTGAAATTTAAACTCAAATTTATCTGCAAACTTTTTGCATTCGTATGATCATAGCCACCTTTACTTAACAAGCCATGAAGTTGAAACTTGGCAACATCTATTGGTAGACCGATTAATTCTGACAGTTCTCATTTGTTTTTAAATAATTTTCACTGTATTTACAGAGAAACTGAAATATTTTACAATATTTCGTGCTCCAAATTATAAAGAACATTAAAAGGTATGTTATTAAGATGATTTTAGTTCAATATAATATATTTTTATATAAACTTGCGTGCATATAGAAATCCGTCCACTTAAAAATTTTGCCATTTTTAATGTCTTATATTTAAGAAACCTGTTGGCAGATTTAAGTGATTTTTTTAATATGTTATAGCCTAATTCTTTAACAATACCGCTGTAATAATATTGTTGCTAACCAGTTAAATTTTTATGCTGTACCGGGCATTGATAAAATACTGAAATTAAAACCCAACTATAGACTCCGATTTTCTTAACATTCTGGGTGTTTCTAAATAAGTGCGACAAACTTTAAGAGGAAAGGAACAAAACGCAAAATTTTGACGCCTGTATTTTAAATGTAATCATTTTTTTCGAATTCTGAGAAAACTAATAAGTATTTTTGAAAAATTTAAACGCAGAATAAAAGATTACTTTATTACCGAGAGCTAAAAGTCCCTTAGAATGAATAAAAAGTTTTTTTAATGACTTATTTGAAACTAGAAATCACACTAAATTTTCTTAGTTTTTCACCCCTGTAACTTATTAAAATAAACATAGAAGTTTTCAGGGCTTTGGGCCCTTAGTCCTAACGTAATCTTTCACTCTGCGTTTAAATTTTTAAAAAATACTTATTAGTTTTCTTAGGATTCGAAAAAAAATGAATCCCGTTTATATTCTTGTTGTTGGTTTTTTTTTTATATAATAAACGTTACTTACAAGGAATTACTTTTAATATTATTTTGTACAAACTTCCAATTAATAATATTTTCTTGTTCGACTCAAAAAATACTATAAATTTTACCAGAATTTGTACTTTAAAATCGTAATTTCGAAAGCGGTAGTCCGAAAGTCAGACTACGGACGTCATCAATTGCGACGTTGCCTTTTTCTCTTCATGGCTTGTAAAGTAAAGGTGGCTATGGTATGATCCAAAAGGCATATTATCAGCTATAATCACATCTGGTATACCATGTGTTGCAAATATCTGCTTGAGTGCATTTATAACATCAGACGATTGTTTACCTCTTATAGGGATTATTTCTAGCCACTTCGTTAAATAATCAGCAACAACCAAATAAGCTTTGCCACCATGTTCCATAATATGAGCACCCAATTTTTGAAATTTCAATTCCGGGATGTCATGAGATATTAATGGCATATCTATACTATTTGCATATCTATACTTTTCACAAATTTTGCAACTCTGTATCTCATTCGCAATATCCACACTCATCCCTGGCCAAAATAAGACATCTTTTGCTCGATCTCTTAAACGATTTATGCCAAAATGACCTTCATGTACAATTTGAAGCATCTCTTTTCGCAAAACTTTAGGTACAACAATTCTATCATTGAAAAACCTACTGACTGCGCCATGTAATAATAATACTCAGGTATTTATTAAATATTATATTTAATAAAAGTAAGATTTACAATCTCTACGTTACATCTTGATATGTTCTAACCTTCTAGCCTATGTCTAACTTCATTGTGCCAAGTCACGCCTCTTCTTCTTTACCATGGCCTATTACTACAATGGGGAAGCTAAGAAGATTTCGAATATAAAATAAAATAAAGAGGGTTCCATTTAAAATAACATAAGTTTTTTAACTAAGCATTCTAACTAATTTTGTAATATGAAGCTCAAAGTTGGCTACAATTTTATTTACTAACTTTTATTGCTATTAGGTATTATTGTTACACATATTAAAAGAACTAAATAGTTGTCCACACTCCATAGTTAATTAAAAAAAACACTAAACAAATAAAAAATAAGAAAACTCTTTACTAATCAGTATTAAAGTGTAAACACAACGCGATTAGACAAATTCTTAAATTCTAACCTCACTCTGACACTCGCGGTACTTACCACAGCATACACCCGACTCAAGTTAGCGTGTACCAAAAAATCAGTCACTGTGCACGCTAAATAGTGATGTCACTGACTTGATAACGTTTAGTAGTCCAGGAACCGAAGCTTTACAGCTTTGTAAATGCTTGGACTACCGAAAATTTGAAAATAAGTAGTCGGTAGTCCAAGGATCAAAATCTATATGATGCCGAAAGGCGCTTTTACCATTTTACCATGGGGGTGGTTACCACCCCATCTCGGGGGTGGAAATTCTTTATTATATTTTGACCGCAAAACTTGATAAAAACGTTCATTCTAAGCAAAAAATATTCCATACATTTTTTTGATAAAATTAATAGTTTTCGATTTATTCGCTATCGAATGTGTTAGTTTTATATCGAAAAAATCAATGTTTTTCGATATACTTACTCATTTTCAATTCACTCAATTTTTGCCGTAGAAAAATTTTTTTCAAACCAAGTTCTTGGGAATTAAATAACCTACAATTTAATATTTAAACATTTTTTCGTATCTCTGATGCTAATCTTTGTATTCTGAAGAAAATTTTTTACCAAACTACAAAAATTCGTTAATCGCTTTTAATTCCAGTTTTTTTTAAAACTAATTCTAAGCCAGTCAAACTTCTAGGATCTATTAGTAATACACAAATAAAGAAGAATGAATCATACTAATGACTAAAAACACCGCTAACTTACATTATTATGCTTCCAATTGAGTTTCTCCTTTTTTGTTCAAAAAATATATTGATTTTTTACCGTAACTTTTTATTTTTTATCTTAGAAAGTTTGGTAGACAAGAATTTTGTAGGTTTTTACAAGATCTATAAGGCTATTAATATAAATCCTTTTAAAATCCTCAGTCGCAAAAAGAGGTGACTTTGAAAGGGTTGGTAAAGGTGGTTTTTGCATGTTATTACAAGTTTTAATTGTCAATAGCTCACTCAATTTTTACCATAGAAAAAATTTTTTGCAAACCAAGTTCTTGGGAATTAAATATGCTACAATTTCTATTCGGAAGAAAAGGGCATTTTTTACTAAACTACAAAAATTCGTTATTCGTTTTTAACTCCGTTTTTTTTAAACTAATCATTCTAAGCCAGACAAACTTATAGAACCTATTAATAATACATAAATAAAGAACACAAAATAAGATCAATGACTAATTTTAATTAGGGTGGTGATTATGTGGTTGTTTGCGATCACTTTTTCGCTGAAAAAAATAGGGACTGACATTCTTTTCATTATAAGTCACTTCATTTTTGAGCTAGAGACTTTTTTTATTTCTGGAGATAGATATGTTTAAATACGTTAAATTAGTTTTAACCAGTTATCCTCGAAAAATGCATAGTTTTTCCCGTTTTTTGACTTTGAAACTATAATATTTAGCATTTGACGAAAAAGAGCTAACATATAATAAAGTATAGCTCGATTACTATTGATCTTAAAGGAAATTAAAAACACGGTTTTGTTTATTTTTTCAAAAGGTACATTTTTGTTAAGCAAAGTTGTTTTGATAAAACGAAAACTTTTTGAGTTAAAAACTAATATTTTCGATAGCGAATAAATCGAAAACTATTAATTTTATCAAAAAAATGTATAGAATGTTTTTTTCTTAGAATGAATGTTTTTACCAATTTTTGCGATCAAAATATAATAAAAACAAGCTGAAAATGCGAGCATTATCATAACGAAACCTTTGTTTATTTACGTATTTTAATTCATAACATGGAAATTATGAAAAGTTGTTTAGAATTAAAAATTATGTTTTAATGTGCAATATCATTCTAATTTAAATGTTGTGAACTATAAAGGTACTTTACTGTTGATCGAAATTCATATTTTTTATATACCTCGTATAAAATTAATAAAATTTGATATATTATGGTTGCATCATAAATCCTAGACCATGAAGAGTTTTTTATGAAGAATAACTTTTCTTCGTCAAATTAAAAATAAAAGAGTTATAAATGAAAATGTTGTTGGTATCCATAATTTTAGAAAAATCTTCAAATATTTTTTTCCATTAGAAGGATGTAATTGCACATATCAGACCATAATTTTTTATTCCAAACATTTCATATAGTTGGTTCGCGAAACTCACACACAACTGACTAGTGATTTTAGTCAGTAATTTTGAAAATTTGTCAAAAAAAATAATTACTAAATAGTTACCTAATAATAATTACTAAATAATAATTTTACCAATTTTGGCAAAAAATGACTAAAATCACTAGCCAGTTGTGTCTGAGTTTGTCGAACCGACTATAATAACAATTTTCATTTCATAACAAATGGAACAGTCCATTTATCATTAGGTACTCTCATTAAAGGGGAGGCCGCATACTCGTATAAACCTTTTTAAGATTATTAATAAATTATTGCTTTCAAAATATACTCAAGTTGTATTTTTGAACATGCTATTTATTTTATATAATAATTAAATTCACTATCAAAAGACATTGATATTTTATTAATACTTAATTTAAAATTTTTGACATTCACGAAGTGTCAAACTCAAATGTAAATAACCTATGCGTTGCTTAAGAGGATCGGTACGTATTTTCGGCTGCAATGCTATTCAAATGAGGATTCATTTTTTTCGAATCCTGAGAAAACTAATAAGTATTTTTGAAAAATTTAAACGCAGAATGAAAGATTACGTTATTAGCGAGGGCCGAAAGTCCCTGAGAACTTCTATAATGTTTATTTTAATAAGCTACAGGGGTGAAAAACTAAGCGAAAATTTAGTGTGATTTTTAATTTCAAATATCTCATTCAAAATAAACTTTTTATTTATTCTAAGGGACTTTCGGCCCTCGGTAATAATTTAATCTTTCATTCTGCGTTTAAATTTTTCAAAAATGTTTATTGGTTTTTTCAGGATTCGAAAAAAATGAACACAATGCCGTGGTAATATTTTCCAAATCTATCTTTGTCTTACAACGCACTCAGCCGAATATAATATTGTCAGCATGATAATATATTGCCAGTCGAGACACTGACAATCAGTGACAATTTTAAATATTTTACATTGCATCGGGAATATTTTAAGTTATTGATTAAATATTATTGATATATAGTGTATTTGATAAATAATTGATTTAAGACGTAAACTTAATAAAAAGTTATTTATTGTGTATTATTTGTGGAAGATCCAAGCAGAGAATACATCAGGATAATATATTCTGTGATCCAAGTATTTTGTTGTTAAAGATGTTCAAAATTGTAAGCGTTCCATAACAATATATTATTGAAAAATCACTTTAACACTTTTCCTCTTTTCTCGATTGAGTATTAGTTTTTGTTGTACAAATAAATTATTACAATCACTGAATACATAGTTAGTGAAAAAATTATCACATTTATTATTAACTGAATTAATAATTTGCAATTATAAAAATAACAGTTATCCAAGAACATCCAAAAGCCATCTCTTTAAATTAATGATGACATTTTCAAGTAAAATGACATTCTAGTAATGTTTACATATCCATACCAGTGTGAATTTTACTACACGTAATTTGCCGTGTAAAGACAGAAAAAGTAGGGATACATGTAAAATATTTGCGAATTATGTACCCATAGCCTTAACAAATTCAGATTAAAAAACTAGCCTACTTACTAGCAACAATTTCAGCTGACGTCTAGTGTGTCAGCATAAAATAAAACGATTGTGACGTCAGATTTTAGACTTTGAGGTCGATTATCTCGAAGACGATTAGAGATATCGAAATTCGGTTTTCAGATTTGGATTCAGAAGACAAAACTACATAAGAATCCATCGATAAATCTGCTCTAAGTATTACAGGAGCGGCGACGCAATAACACACATACTTTGCGAATTTATAAACGAAAAGTTTTCGTTGAAAATTCCACCCCCCAAGATGGCGTGGTAACCACCTCAAAGTAAAAGCGCCTTTCGGGACGAATATAGATGTTGATCCTTGGATTATCCACTACTTATTCTCAAATTTTCAAGCAAATCGATCCATTCTGTAAAAATTGCGAGGTTTTGTCCTATTTTAAGCTTCATTACTTGGACTATAGCTCGCGTGTCCCTAACTTTTTTTATTTTCGTACAAGTTAGCGTGTATCTACACACAGCGAAAAAACAAATTCTTATAATTTGGTTTTTATTTTAGGTGCTTCAGAGAATATTACAATGGAAGTTGCAAGTACCAAACCATTCAATTCTCCCAAAGTATATTTGAAAACAAGTACTAGTGAAAGACCATATGAATGTGAAATTTGTAATAAGCTGTTTACTAGAAAAGGTCATTTAGAGATTCATATGAGAATTCACACTGGTGAAAAACCTTATAAATGTGAAAATTGTAGTAAGCAGTTTACTAGAGAAGGTAATTTAAAGCAGCATATGAGAATTCATACCGGTGAAAAACCTTATGAATGTGAAATTTGTAGTAAGCAGTTTAATCAACCAACTCATTTAAAGAGACATATGCGAGTTCACACTGGTGAAAGACCATATGAATGTGAAATTTGTAATAAGCTGTTTACTAGAAAAGGTCATTTAGAGATTCATATGAGAATTCACACTGGTGAAAAGCCTTATAAATGTGAAATTTGTAATAAGCAGTTTACTAGAGAAGGTCATTTAAAGCAGCATATGAGAATTCATACCGGTGAAAAACCTTATGAATGTAAAATTTGTAGTAAACAGTTTACTAAACTAAGCACTTTAAAGCAGCATATTAGACTTCACACTGGTGAAACACCTTATAAATGTGAAATTTGCTCGAAACAGTTTAGTCAGAAAATTTGTCTAAGTACACATATGGCAGTACATACTGGTGAAAAACCTTATAAATGTGAAATTTGTAGTAAGCTCTTTACTACTAAAGGCAATTTAAATATGCATAAAATAGTTCACACTAGTGAAAAACCTTATAAATGTGAAATTTGTACTAAGCTGTTTACTACAAAAGGTAATTTAAAGATGCATATGAGAATTCACACTAATGAAAGACCTTATAAATGTGAAATATGCTTTAAAAAGTTTTATCAAAAAGGTGATTTAAATAAACATATGGCAATTCACACTGGTGAAAAACGTCATAAATGTGAAATGTGTAGCAAGCTGTTTACTACAAAAGGTAATTTAAAGATGCATATGAGAATTCACACTAATGAAAGACCTTATAAATGTGAAATATGCTTTAAAAAGTTTTATCAAAAAGGTGATTTAAATAAACATATGGCAATTCACACTGGTGAAAAACGTCATAAATGTGAAATTTGTAGCAAGCTGTTTACTACAAAAGGTAATTTAAATAGTCATATGCAAGTTCACACTGGTGAAAAACCTTAGAAATGTGAAATTTGTAGTAAGCAGTTTATTCAACCAAATACAGTCCGTCTAATATACTTACCGTTGCTCGTCATTATTTACGTCAGAGATCTAAAGTTGGATTTATAGTTTGACGTAGCGTAGACGTAACGTAGACGCACTGGAAAAGTTCTAATTTTGGCTACTCTTGTTTATAAATGAACATAAGCGCTTGACGGGACGTAAGAGAAACATAACGGAACGGAAGAGATAGCCAACTTTCATCTTTTACAGTGCGTTTCTTACGTCTGGCCAATCAAAAGGAAGAATTTTGTTCTGTCACCCAATGTGGACCCGCCCCGCCCTCATTTATTTTGTAAAAAGTTGTTTATCAACATATTCGAATTTTGTTAATTATTTGTTACAATGGATGTTAAGTTATTAATTAAATAAAAATATATCATAGTGTAATTTCAACATTTCAGATAAATATGAGTTGTTTATTAGCCTAATTCGGGGTTATCCACACATATACGATAAGTAAATTCAATAAACATTTTAAAGATCAGGAAATGAAACAAAATATGTAGTTGGAAATCACAAAGTTTGTTTACGGTTCGTATAATTTATAGGCTATGTTGTTGAATTAAGTCACTGTTTCTACTCATGCGCAAGAATTCCGCTCCGTCGATTTATAAATTGACATTTTCTTACGTCTCCAGTCCGTTCTTACGTCTACGTCTAGGCTACGTCAAACTATAAATCCAACTTAAGTTGACATTAGAGAGATATCGCAAAGGTTAACGTTAACAACGTGTCTAGACGTAAATACCAGTCTATTTCAACACATGCATCAAAAGAGTTATCGCAAATGTTTTGGGGTGGGCTTAACGTTATTATGACAAGCGGCTTTTGGAATTAAATGTAACCTAGAAATTAATCTTGATGAATACTGTAAATGTTTTTTTATTGAAACATGAATTTGGATATTGAGCAGGTTGACATGTATTTTAATTTTAATGATTTAACCAACAATAGATAATAATCAGTATAAAAAATAATGTAAAATATCTGAATAACTAATATCCTAAGCACAAAAAGTAGTCTATTGTAGAGAAAATAAGAACACAAACATTTCATAACACAGCAAACAAGATGATTTACAATTTTTATGTTTCATCCCAAATGTCAAATTAGCGTTAACGTTATTACCGTTCCTTATTTCGACTTTCGACCTAAATAACGGGACACGTTATCCAGTAGCGTAACATTCACTCTGCGTACCTGTCAAAATAGCGTATTCCGCTATTAGCGTGCGGTAAAAATGCCTTTGCGATATCTCACTATAATATACTTACCTAGTATATATACTAGTAGTTACTACTAAGTTCAATACTCTACATACCCCAGGCTGTAGGTGAAAAATAGGTCGATTTCAGGATATAATTCAGGAATTTTTGAAACCTATCGGGTGTTACACAGGACGATGTCAGGAATAACTTCTACTAAAATGTAACCAAAAATATTATGCGCTTTTTTTATATTGCGATTTTCATTTGTTAAATTTGCAATTTTTAAAGATTTTTAATTTTGCAGCTTAGGATATTGATTTTAGAGAAAAACTTTTTAATAGAAAGTTGTAGTTAATTAAAAAACTTACAATTTGAGCTATGGTAAATTTAATTTCGTTTATTGGTTATTGCAAAACAGCCGGCGAAAGTCCAAAATGGCCGTTTTTTACAAGTGCATCATTTATTGTACAAATCATTTTTTTATATTTTTTAAAGCGTCAAAATGAAGATCTTTCAATTCCAAACATAAAAAAAGTTGTAAAGCCAGATCAACGAATTTGTTGCTTAGATATTATAAATTGTTTATCCCAGGAGGTTAAATGTCGAAGGCTATCGTCTTTTTTAAAAGGCTGTCGAAGACTTTTTAAAAAAAATCGTAGAGAGTTGGTAAAACATCCAATCTCCTTCTAAAGAGTTATATTTTCATATTCTGATGTAAATAAATGCGTGAATCATTTTTAAACCTCTAATTTTTGGGTTTGAAAATAAGGGGGCAAATTTCGTTATAAACATTTAGAGCTGAAGCGTCCCTGTACATCCTATGAGTTTTTAACTTACAGATTATTGTTGCTGAAGACGAAACGAATATTTATAAAAAAATAAAAAAAAAATTACGACCAACTGAAGCCGAGATAATTTTTGGGTTTGGAAATAAGGGGGAAAATTTCGTTATAAACATTTAGAGCTGAAGCGGCCCTGTACATCCTATAAGTTTCTAACTTACAGATTAAAGTTGCTGAAGACGAAACGAAGATTTATAAAAAAATAAAAATTTTCTACAACCAATTAAAGCCGAGATAATTGTCTTTTTTTTCTTAAATCGTAGTGCATTTATTTATAACAATTAAGAAATTATTTTACAGTCATTGACTAAAGAAAGACTTATATTATCTTAAAATAAAAATTATTATAAAATATAATTACATTTAAATATTAAAAATTATTTTTAAAATCGGTGCTTTTGCGAGCGGCCGAATTTTGCAAATCGCCCGGCTCGCTTCAAATCTGCGTGCTCGGAAAATTTTTACGTAACTTGTATTAAATTTTGAGAGAAAACAATTTAATAATATTACCATTATAATATACAGTCTGTTTACCACTGTATTTGTTTTTCTTGATAAACTTTTATATGTGAAATCTCATTTCTGAAGAAATAATATTACAAAAATGATACATATTATATATGAAATATATAACTATATTTTTAATTTTCTCATTGGTATATAAATATAATAATAATAATGATACTTCTTATTATACAATATAAAACTTTTTCTTCTTGTAGTGACTATCCGTTTTGGATGTTAGCCAAATACAGTCTGTATATATTATAATGGTAATATTATTAAATTGTTTTCTGTCAAAATTTAATACAAGTTATTATACGTAAAAATTTTCCGAGCGCGCGGATTTGAAGCGAGCCGGGCGATTTGCAAAATTCAGCCGCTCACAAAAGCACCGATTTTAAAAATAATTTTTAATAATTAAATGTAAATATATTTTATAATAACTTTTATTTTAAGATAATATAAGTCTTTCTTTAGTCAATGACTGTAAAGTAATTTCTTAGGTAATTGTTATAAATAAAGTCAATACGATTTAAGAAAAAACAATTATCTCGGCTTCAGTTGGTTGTAGAAAATTTTTATTTATTTATAAATCTTCGTTTAGTCTTCAGCAACTTTAATCTGTAAGTTAGAAACTCATAGGATGTACAGGGCCGCTTCAGCTCTAAATGTTTATAAGGAAATTTGCCCCCTTATTTTCAAACCCAAAAATTATCTCGGCTTCAGTTGGTCGTAGAATTTTTTTTATTTTCTTATAAATCTGCGTTTTATCTTCAGCAACAATAATCTGTAAGTTAAAAACTCATAGGATGTACAGGGCCGCTTCAGCTCTAAATGTTTATAACCAAATTTGCCCCCTTATTTTCAAACCCAAAAATTTGAGGTTTAAAAATGTTTACGCATTTATTTACATCAGAGTATGAAAATATAACTCTTTAGAAGGAGATTGGATGTTTCACCAACTCTCTACGATTTTTTTCAAAAAGTTATAGCCTTCGACATTTGACCCCTTGGGATAAACAATTTATAATATCTAAGCAACAAATTCGTTAATCTGGCTTTACAACTTTTTTATGTTTGGAATTGAAAGATCTTCATTTTAAAGCTTTAAAAAATATAAAAAAATGATTTGTACAATAAATAATGCAATTGTAAAAAACTGCCATTTTGGACCTTTCGCAGGCTGTTTTGCAATAACCAATAAACGAAATTAAACTTACAACAGCTCAAATTGTAGGTTTTTTAATTTACTACAACTTTCTATTAAAAAGTTTTTCTCTAAAATGAGTATCCTAAGCTGCAAAATTAAGAATCTTTAAAAATTGCAAATTTAACAAATGAAAATCGCAATATAAAAAAAAGCGCACAATATTTTTGGTTACATTTTAGTAGAAGTTATTCCTGGCACCGTCCTGTACAACACCTGATAGGTTTCAAAAATTCCTGAATTATATCACGTTTTTTCACCTACAGCCTGGGGTAACAGTTGTTTTGCTTTATTGTATGTACGTTAATGAAAACCAAGACATAGTTGTTTTTATATGTATGTACATTTTTGTCTTTTTGTTAATTTTAGCTAGTATTTTGTATGTGAAGACTCTATGTACTGGGCCTGAATATGAGGCATAAATTGTAAGCCTCTAAACCGGTTGCCCCATGATTGTATAACAACTATTAGAAACATACAAACTCTAAGATTGCGAGTATTTACTCATTTCCTATTTCCAGTAGTAGTATAATGGACTCGCATTGGCAACCCTTTCATCATCATATTTTTTTATTACAAAGTTGTATTGCAAAATCTAATTTTAGTTTAAAAATAGTAAAACCTGCCATATCCGGATCAATGTGGCGACAGACCGATCCGGATATGAAAAAATTCGGATATCAAGACCACTTCTTTTATAGTCTCTGAATCTTTTTCTCCTTCATACATTGCAGTAATTAACGATGTCAATAACTTTCGTCGATAGACACGTTTTATAGATTCTATAATACATTTTTCCGCCATCTTTTAGTTCTTTTGGGTCGGGATGAGAGGATGCGTTGTCCAACAGCAGGACTGTCTTTCTCGGTAGATTTCGGTAGATCCGGACGGCAGAACCGTCCGGATATAGCAGGTTGTTAGCTGTTGTTTTATTCTGGAAAGAAAAAATTATTTTATTTTGAAGGTTTTTGACAACATTTTAAATATAAAAAGTAGAATAACACAAATATATTTTTTGGTGACATTCCTTGTTTTATTCCTGTACCCTCCAACTAAGTAATTTAAATAGTCATATGAAAGTTCATACTCTTGAAAAATGGTAAACTCTGTTAATTTTTAAAGTTGATTTAAAAAATAAATATGTTTTAAATTCATCAATTCCTTTTTTGTTTAATGTTTATGTTGTTGTCACCCATTTTACATCATTAAAAAATGGTGAAAACCTTCCACAGTTCCGTCTGTCCGTTCATCTGTAATCACATCTCCGTTATTGTATAAGATAAAGAAAAAAGGGGTCAAATAACAGTATGTACTTGAATAGGGCAAGACAGTAAGGGTAAATAATTTCGGTCAGGACTTCCGGTTCTGGAGTTACAACCGGAAGTGAAATCAAACAATTATTACAATATAGGTAAGACGTACATACCTTTTACTTTTTTAATCAAATAATTCTCCAATAATACAATAAACAAAATTACCACTCCACGTAAACACGGTTGTCATAAAATAGTCTACTATCGGACTACCTACAGCGTTGCCAATTTTCTCATTTCACGGCTTGTTTCGGTGTGGTTAGCTTTAGCATTTAGGTAGCTGTAGCAGTAGAGAATCATCAGACTGAGGTGTTGACATTGAAAAGAAGATCGGAAATGTCAACTGTCAGGAGTGTTGGTGTTAAAAAAATCAGTGGAAAAAATGTGTTTTTTATTTTAAATTACATTTAAAATTCTTAGTTTTTAGTTATTTTAAAAATTGAAGCACATAACAATTTTAATTTAGTTTAATTTAGTTTAATTTTTTAATATGGAATGCAATGACAATGTTACGGATTCTAGAAACCAAGTAATATTGACAGGTATTAAAGATGAAGGAGATTCTCTACAGACATATAACAATATAGAAGTTAAATCGGAACTAAATGAAAGCAGCTGCAGCTATGGACAGGGATCTGTATTAGATGAGTTTAGTTCAGTGGATATTAAAATCGAAAACAATACATTAGAAGATGTATCTAATGAAATTAAAGTTGAAACTAAAACAGAACTGGAGGAGCATAGCATTGGTAAGAAATGTATTTCTCTTCTTCATTTTTAAGTGTCTTACACCATAAATGTGATATCCTATATTTCACTAACAATAAAGTATTGAATACAGTGGCGGTTCTAGACATTTCCTTTGGGAGGGGAAATTTGCCCAGTGCATGTGTTCTTGAATCCAGAGGAAAGTTTACTCCCCACTACGCTAAGAGCCAAACCACACGGACCATGCTGTAGCGCTACCTACTCTGTGGATCCACAGAGAGGCTGAAACAGACGATTTTCTATCACAGGCGACTACGCTGCGAAGTGGATCATTTGGAAGGGTGCGGCAAGTAATGTAATGGCTGGGAAAAAAAAAGTTTGTTCAAATGATTAAAAACTTGCCGGCTAATATTTTTTTAAAAAAGTGTGATCATCAAAATCAGTGTTTGTAATGTCCATAGTTTTAAATATTTTATAAAATTTCATACTTAAATAACTTTAATACCTAAATAAACTCCATAAATGGAATTAAGAAGAACGAGACAAAAACAGGTATAACACAGAAAGAAGCACATAAAAAATCAACCAGTACATCTGGTATCCTATAGGTGTAAAATAGTTTGATACAACCTGACAACCGAGTGAAAGTGAAAAACATGTTAGCTTGCAACCCTCTTTTGATTGATATATTATTGTTTTGTTTTCAACAACAAACAATAAAACCTTTTTTGACCTAGAATGGGACCCCACTATTTAACATAAATAAACAAACAAGATTGTGAATACCTATTTGTTTTGTTCAGTTCAAATGCATCCAATGTATAATAAAATGTAGGTAAATATATAGTCTAAGAGCTGGGAGCGGATTTTGTGCATGATAAGTAATATGGAAAAACTATACGGGGATATGTTGAATTAGTTGTGTACATGACTTTCACCAACGGCCCGAAACCAGAGTTGGGGCCAAGGGTAGTTACAAGGGGTTAAAGTCACAGATTTTATTATTTTTTTTATGACGCTCATGATCGGTGATAGTGCACCAAAATTTGGGAATAAGTAGGTCATGACGTACCTAAGTAAAATCTCTAGGAGATCAATGCTGCGTGGTCGACAAAGGGGTGGGGGTAGGGGTGAATATAAAAAATATAAGGGGTTTTTTGCGACGTTCATGATTGAGATAGTGCACCAAAATTTGGGTATAAGTAGACCATGACATAAATAATTAAAATCCCTAGAGCCGGAAACCAGAGTGGGGAAGGAAGGCAGTTATAAGGGGTCCAATTTCTGTTTTTTATTATTTTTTTTGTCACGCTCATGATCGAGGAAGCGCGCCAAAATTTGGGAATAAGTAGGTCATGACGTAACTAAGTAAAATCTCCAGGAGTGGAACGCTGCGTGGTCGACAAAGGGGTGGGGCAGGGGTGAATATAAAAAAACGTAAGGGGTTTTTTGCGACGTTCGTGATTGAGATATTGCACCAAAATTTGGGAATAAGTAGACCATGACATAACTAAGTAATATCCCCAAAGGCGGAAACCAGAGTGGCGGACGAGGGTAGTTATAAGGGGTAAAAGTCGCGGTTTTTATTATTTTTTTTGTGGCGCTCATGATGGAGATAGTGCAAGAAAATTTGGGAGTAAGTAGGTTATGACGTAAATAAGTAAAATCTTCAGGGGCGGAACGCTGCTTGGGGTACAAAGGGGTGGTAGGCAGGGGTGAGTATAAAAATATATGGGGTTTTTTTTGCCGTTCGTGATCGAGATAGTGCACCAAAATTTGGCAATAAGTAGATCATGACATTACTAAGTAAAATCTACAGGGGCGGAACGCTGCGTGGGGGACAAATGTTGTACCGGGTCACAAAAAAAATAATACACACTGCGACTTTGACCCCTTAAAACTACCCTCATCCCCAACTCTGGTTTCCGGCTCTGGAGATTTTACTTAGCTAAGTCATGGTCTACTTATTCCCAAATTTTGGTGCACTATCTCAATCTAGCACGTCGCAAAAAACCCTTATATTTTTTATATTCACACCTAGCCCCACCCCTTTATCGGCCACGCAGCGTTCCACCCCTGGAGATTGTACTTAGTTACCTCATAACCTACTTATTCCCAAATTTTGGTGCACTATCTCGATCATGAGCGTCACAAAAAAAATAATAAAAACAACGATTTTGACCCCTTATAACTGCCCTCATGCCCAACTTTGGTTTCCGGCTCTGAGGATTTTACTTAGTTATGCCATGGTCTACTTATTCCCAAATTTTGGTGCACTCTTTCAATCACGAATGTCACAAAAAACCCCTTATATTTTTTGCATTCACCCCTGCCCCACCCCTTTATCGGCCACGCAGCGTGCCACCCCTGGAGATTTAACTTAGTTACGTCATGACCTACTTATTCCCAAATTTTGGTGCACTCTCTCGATCATGAGCGTCACAAAAAAAAATAATAAAAACGGCGACTTTGACCCCTTATAACTACCCTCATCTCCAACTCTGGTTTCCGGCTCTGGGGATTTTACTTAGTAATGTCATGATCTACTTATTCCCAAATTTTGGTCCACTATCTCAATCACGGACAGCGCAAAAAACCCTTTATATTTTTTATATTCACCCCTACCCCCACCCCTTTGTCGGCCACGCAGTGTTCCGCCCCTAGAGATTTTACTTAGTTAAGTCATGACCTACTTATTCCCAAATTTTGGTGCACTATCTCGATCATGAGTGTCATAAAAAAAATAATAAAATCCGCGACTTTGACCCCTTATAACTACCCTCGGCCCCAACTCTGGTATCCGGCCATTGGTGAAAGTCATGTACACAACTAATTCAACATATCCCCGTATAGTTTTTCCATATTACTTATCACGCACAAAATCCGCTTCTATCTCTCCGACTAATAAATATGTAATAGAGAAAACATTGCTTATGGGATTTGTTCTTTTCGATAGGACCTTCTTTAAAATCAGAAACAAATAATTCAAAGATGACGTCCCACAGTTTTCCTTTTAATGACCTATAAATATGCCCTCGGGTTCTTGTATCACATATTATATCCGGTCTGTTTTGCACTTCAATCAAAAACCATTCCGAATCAAAATTCATTTTAGGTGCTCACCCTATAACTTCTCGTAAACATCTGTGGCGGCTACAGAAGTGGTCCGTCTGAATTGGGTTTGGAAGCCACTAGCGTCTGTGGCCGGCTACACCTACTCGTGTGGGGTGCGCCAGCCACTCTATATAAGAACCCACAGTAAATCATCGTCAGCCACTCTGTGGATACACAGAGTAGCGCTGCAGCGTGGTTCGTTTGGTTTGGCTCTTACTCACTTTCCTACACCTTCATAATTTCTCTCTTTTTTAAAAAGATGTATTTTTGAATCGAGGGTGTCGAAAGGGACGAGAGAAACTGCGAACAGTGTTGCCGGATTGTTGTTGAAAATTTGAACCAAAATAAATTCGAACATGTTAAGGTAACAAATATTGCGGCCCTCGGTAATAGACCAAAAACATTTTGTGGCACTTACTAAAAAAAGTTTGCCCACCCCTGCTCTAGACTGAGTACATTGATAAGAGATGAGTACAAAAAAAGACGTTTGGGCATGTTTTCAGATTTTAAGTACAATTTGTGAAGTTTTTGCGGTGTGTTTACTTTTGTGGCTGCCAGTCTGTTGAATTTCTGGCTGTTTTTTTTGTTGAATTTTTGCATTTTGAAGTTTTTTATATTACACAAACAGGTTTTTTCACAACTAATTTTATATTGGAGTTTGAAATTTTATGATAAGTTTCGCCATTAATGTTTACAACGTACAAAGCTTACCTCATTCACACAGTTAAGCAATGGCTGCGTTTAAGTTTCTGCCAAAGTGAATAAAATTGCAAAAAGAAAATATGTTATTGAATTTTTTTATAAATTATTTATTTATTTATTAACCACTAATGATATTAAAAGAATTTATTAAACTACTTCAAATGTAGCTGTAATTCTACACCAAAATTTTAAAGCAAAACTTACATTTTTTTGACATTATATTTATTTTATAACGACAAATTTTATATGTATAACCCGTGATCGGAGCAGTAGCAACTTTCTGTCACTTGCTGTTGCGTTTAGTAAACCGACTTATTTCCTATGTTTTAAATGATGACGTACGGGTAAAGAACCCTGGACTCAACTGTGTTATAGATATCCTGGTATATAAGCCACTTTATTTGTTTGATGCTTTTCACTCTCTTATTTTCTTGTTAATTAAGTACTATTTTGCATCATTTAGACTCCTTTGTGATCTTTGAATTTGACTTTAGACGTTGATATTTTTATAATATTGTATGTCCCCGCTACTGTTTTAAATGTTTGTAGGTACCACTCGCTATAAGCTACAGTTGAGTCCGCGAGTCTTTACCCGTGCATCATTAATACCTGAAGAGATAAAACACATACTTTTTGTTGTATTACCTACCTTAAACAAGATTATAAAAAAGAAGAAGAGTTCCTTTTGACTATTGACTTTATAAGATATTATGACGTTTGAATGACGGATAAGTTTGTAACAATACATTTGTATTTTAATTAAAATAAAACTATTAAAATTAGTCTTAACTTCTATAAAGAGTTAATCCAGAGAACGAATAAAACATGGTGGCAGCTGATTTGTAAAAATACGGATGAGAAAACTCGAAAAATTTAGAGGTTGGTTAGTACAAAAATACAAAGTACGAAAACAGCACAGTTAAGCATCAATTGGGAAAAAAATGCCTGATAACGCTCCAGTTCAAGAATCACCGTCGATAAACCTCACTTTATCACCTCCCGAATCATTTAATTTCCATCCAAGTGATTGGGCACAATGGAAAAACCGCTTTCAACGATTTAGACGAGGGTGTAGCCTTGATAAAGCATCTGATGGAAAATAAATTGATGTGTTAATTTATAATATGGGGGTAAGAGCTGAAGAAATATTCTCATCATTTTCACCAGTTCCAACTACATATGATGAGACATTAAAACAATTTGAAGATTATTTTATACCCCATAGAAATATTATCTATGAAAGGGCCAAATTCCTAAATCATAAGCAAGGGAGTGATACTGCAGAGAAATTTATTACTGACTTACATAGTCTATCAAAAACATGTGATTGGGGGACTTTAAACAATGATATGGTTTTATTAGTGTTGATTATCGGAATGAGAGATACAAGCATAAGTGACAAACTGCAACTTGATGCTGCACTTACTCTCGAAAAAGCTGTAACCTGTCCAAGACAACATGAAGAGCTGATCCGTCAAAAACAAAACCTAAATGAACCAAATGTTTCTGCTATAAGAAAACAATCAACTTACAAAAAATCACAGAACCCCCAAAATTGCCAACAATCAAGTAAAGGTGAGAAAACGAAAAAATGCCCTAGATGTGGATATGATTGCATTATAAATTAGCAAACTGTCCTGCAAAAAATGCTAAATGTGGTACATGCAAAAATGAAGGACACTACAGCAAGATGTGTTATAAAAATAAAAAGTCCAAAAACAAAAATGTACCATGCCATTCAGCAAGATTCAGAGCCTGATAATGACGAAAACTCTTATGTACATGAAATTAAAGCGAGTGATGACAGGAATGTGTGGACACAAAAACTACAAGTAAGCTGCAAAGAGAGAATGCTTGAACCTATCACATTCAAACTGGATACTGCTGCTGATGTAACAATGGTACATGTCCAAGTGCTGAGTAATGTAATAAATGAACTACCTCTAAATGAATCTTCGAATAAAGTATTTAGTGCAAAAAAGCAAGATAGATTCAAAATACTAGGTACAGTAAAATTAAAACTAAAATATAAAAATAGGGAAATTACAGAAAATGTATTTATCTCTGAAGAGATTGATATCCCATTGTTGAGTAGGAAAGCATGCCAAGGCTTATATTTAGTAAAAAGAATTTATTCTATAAGCACTGAGACAAATTGGGTCGCAGAATACTCATTATTCCAAGGACTAGGCAATATGGAGGGTGAATACAAAATTGAAATAAAGGAAAATGCTGAACCATATGCTATTTCTGTACCAAGAACTGTTCCAGTTCCATTGAGAGACCAAGTAAAGGAAGCTTTGGAAGAAATGCAGAGAAATGGTGTCATTGTTCCTGTAGATCATGCGACCGAATGGTGTGCCCCAATGGTAGTAAACATAAAGAAAGGAGGAAAAGGGGTCCGTATCTGTGTCGATCTGTCAAGATTAAATAAAAGTGTCAAACGTCAGTTTCACCCAATTCCCGTAGTAGAGCTACAACTTGCAGAGATTAGAGGGCTAAATACTTTAGCAAACTTGATGCAAATCATGGATTCTGGCAACTTAATTTAGCCGAAGAATCAAGAGACTACACAACCTTTTTAACCCCATTTGGAAGATTTAAATTCCAGAAATTACCTTTCGGCATTACATCGGCACCAGAGGAATTCCAGAAAAGAATGTCACGAGTCCTTGAAGGAGCAAAAAATACTCTAGTCCATATGGATGATGTGCTGGTTTGGGGAAACACAAAAGAGGAACACAATGACCGCCTAAGAGAAGTGCTCGAGAGAATAAAAAAAGCACGTATAACCTTGAATAAGGGCAAAACTGAATTCTGTAAGCAGAAAATCGATTTCTTGGGATTTGTGTTGTCGAAGGATGGGGTAGCACCAGATCCAGGCAAGGTGAAAGCAATTGTAGACATGGAAGCACCAAAAAATGTCAAGGAAGTTCAACGCCTTATGGGTACTGTAACATTCCTAGCGAAATTTATCCCTAATAGGAGTGAGATTATGCAACCAATTACAAGTTTAGTTAGTCCAAGCAATGCATTTCTATGGGGCCCAGCACAAAAAGAGGCGTTCCAGAAAATAAAAGAATTGCTTATATCAGCACATTGATTAACAATGTATGATGCAAATAAACCTACAATCCTATCCAGTGACGCTTCTACCAAAGGACTGGGAGCTGTATTACTTCAAGTTGAAGGTGGTCATAAAAAACCTGTAGCATACATCTCGAGGACTTTGACTCCAGCTGAACAAAATTATGCAAACATAGAAAGAGAAGCACTAGCTCTGACCTGGGCAAGCGATCGACTAAAGAGTTTTCTGATAGGAAAACAATATACCATAGAGACCGATCACAAGCCACTTATACAAATATTTAAAACTAAGCATCTCGATGATCTGTCCCCAAGACTTCAAAGGTTTAGAATGCGCATGATGCGTTATGACTACAATATTGTGTATACCCCAGGGAAAAATTTATATATTGCTGATACTTTATCTCATAAACCCATACCTTCAGAAGATGACAAAGAATTAGAAGAAGAAATCGATGCCTTCATTCATGGAGTCACTCTTGCAGGTATTCACACATCTGACGAGAATGTAACACGAGTTGCTAACTCACAAAGCAATGATCAAACCTGTAATCAACTGAAGAACTACATAATGGGAGACTGGCCTCACAAGTCTGCATTATCAGGTGATGTTAAACCATACTACCCAGTACGTCATGAACTATCAGTTGTGGATGGTATCCTTCTTAGAGGAAACCGTATGATCATTCCATGTGAGCTCAGGGCAATGATGTTGGAAAAATTGCACGCTGGCCACTTTGGAATAACTAAAACTCGTCGTCGTGCTCTGGGAACGATGTGGTGGCCAGGAATTTCTCAAGAGATAGAAGCCAAAGTAAGATCTTGTCCTATCTGTATTCAAAACTCGACAAACCATCATGAACCTTTATTGCCAGCTAAATTTCCAGATTATCCATGGCAAGTGATATCAATGGACCTTTTTAAAACTGAAGGAAAATGGTATATCGTCGTAACTGATAACTATTCCAGATTTTTTGAAGTACTTCCTGTTCAGAACATAAGATCACAGGAAGTAATAAACATCTGCAAAACAATATTTGCAAGATATGGTATACCACAGTTGGTTTGTTCCGACACTGGAACACAATTTCATGCTGTTGAAACATCAGAGTTCCAACAGTTTGCAAGAGAATGGGGGTTCTCTACATCGAGAAGTAGCCCACAATTCCACCAAGCAAATGGCGCAGCAGAAGCTGCTGTAAAAGTCGCAAAAACCTTAATAAAGAAGAATAAGAACAACATAGAGATAGCACTTCTGTCCTATCGAAACACACCACTAGAGAACAGACTTGCCACTACTGGCGCTCGCGAATTTATAAATATCCCCTCTACGTACGAGCTCACAGCGTATATCTTTAACAACAAAATACTTGGATCACAGAATATATTATCCTGATGTATTCTCTGCTTGGATCTTCCACACAAATAATACACAATAAATAACTTTTTATAAAGTTCACCTCTTAAATCAATTATTTATCAAATACACTATAATATATTGTCCTTTTCATGATCATTTTTCAGTGCGTAACAAATGATAGGAAAAAGGGTAAGTCCGTGATAATACACATTTATGACATTTATTCTAACATGACATTTTAGTTAAATCTGACAGTTGTCACATTTTATTTTCAATTTGGAATAAAAACAAATTAAATGTGTTTCTTGCATTTATAAAACGGCATTTTCTTTGATTTGTATAGTCTTATAAATTATACAGATTATATTTGTGATATTATTATCTAATTAAAAATAAATTATTTTTTTATTATGGCGCCATCTATCGACAACTAAAATAACTAGAAATAAATGTTATAAATGTCACCGACGAAATGTAATCACCGACGTGCGTTTTTTCTGTCACATACAATTTAATGCGTTAGAAAGAAATCGAAAAACTGTGACGCACTGAAAGATGATCATGAGAAAAAGAATATCAATATTGTAGTAAAGAAAAGAGAGACGTTCTCACAAACAATTTATTTTACAACTGACGACCGGTTTCGCTGTCTACAATATTCACAGCATCTTCAGGTCACGGTAAAAGTAAAATTAAATGCTATAAATAACAAAAAAAAAACCAGAGTTAGTTAAGTGGTCTGGTTGAAATCAAAGGGTAATGATCAAGCCAATATTAAAGTATATCTATGCATACATATAAATACTAAAATGTACGTAAATATGGTTTAACAACCCTCACACTCACATACATGCACGCATTCAAATGTAGTGGCAACTAAAGTATATCAAGTATAAGTATAAAATCAAAAATGAATAACCACTTTCAATTTCGTTGCAAAACGAAAATACAGCCGAACCATATTCCAGTCCAATCAGAGAGTGCTGCAAGCACCTCTACCGGTTTCGAAACTTATTAGTCTCTCATCAGGAGGCACATATGCTGCTCTCCCTGATCCAACCAAAACAAACCCCAGCGTGCAGTCCCGAATTGCAACGAACGAAATGGCATAGATGCCCTAGCGGCAACTGCTAGCAAAAGACTAAGTTTTCACTCTAATGGCATATAACATATCCCACCAGAATGAAAACAATGGGAACCTTCTCTGGTTACACCTCCGAGGCTTCTACAATTTGCAAGCCATACGGATGCTGAGACTAAGAAAGATGAGGGAATTCTACAATTTACAATTCACATCACGTCTGCTCAGCGCGGTAAAGTTCCAACGAGACTGGTTCCCTTCATACTCCACACAGAGTAAATGTAAATCAAAAATGAATAACCACTTTCAATTTCGTTGCAAAACGAAAATACAGCCGAACCATATTCCAGTCCAATCAGAGAGTGCTGCAAGCACCTCTACCGGTTTCGAAACTTATTAGTCTCTCATCAGGAGGCACATATGCTGCTCTCCCTGATCCAACCAAAACAAACCCCAGCGTGCAGTCCCGAATTGCAACGAACGAAATGGCATAGATGCCCTAGCGGCAACTGCTAGCAAAAGACTAAGTTTTCACTCTAATGGCATATAACATATCCCACCAGAATGAAAACAATGGGAACCTTCTCTGGTTACACCTCCGAGGCTTCTACAATTTGCAAGCCATACGGATGCTGAGACTAAGAAAGATGAGGGAATTCTACAATTTACAATTCACGTCACATCTGCTCAGCGCGGTAAAGTTCCAACGAGACTGGTTCCCTTCATACTCCACACAGAGTAAATGTAAATCAAAAATGAATAACCACTTTCAATTTCGTTGCAAAACGAAAATACAGCCGAACCATATTCCAGTCCAATCAGAGAGTGCTGCAAGCACCTCTACCGGTTTCGAAACTTATTAGTCTCTCATCAGGAGGCACATATGCTGCTCTCCCTGATCCAACCAAAACAAACCCCAGCGTGCAGTCCCGAATTGCAACGAACGAAATGGCATAGATGCCCTAGCGGCAACTGCTAGCAAAAGACTAAGTTTTCACTCTAATGGCATATAACATATCCCACCAGAATGAAAACAATGGGAACCTTCTCTGGTTACACCTCCGAGGCTTCTACAATTTGCAAGCCATACGGATGCTGAGACTAAGAAAGATGAGGGAATTCTACAATTTACAATTCACGTCACATCTGCTCAGCGCGGTAAAGTTCCAACGAGACTGGTTCCCTTCATACTCCACACAGAGTAAATGTAAATCAAAAATGAATAACCACTTTCAATTTCGTTGCAAAACGAAAATACAGCCGAACCATATTCCAGTCCAATCAGAGAGTGCTGCAAGCACCTCTACCGGTTTCGAAACTTATTAGTCTCTCATCAGGAGGCACATATGCTGCTCTCCCTGATCCAACCAAAACAAACCCCAGCGTGCAGTCCCGAATTGCAACGAACGAAATGGCATAGATGCCCTAGCGGCAACTGCTAGCAAAAGACTAAGTTTTCACTCTAATGGCATATAACATATCCCACCAGAATGAAAACAATGGGAACCTTGTATTGTAAATTGTAAATTGTAGAATTCCCTCATCTTTCTTAGTCTCAGCATCCGTATGGCTTGCAAATTGTAGAAGCCTCGGAGGTGTAACCAGAGAAGGTTCCCATTGTTTTCATTCTGGTGGGATATGTTATATGCCATTAGAGTGAAAACTTAGTCTTTTGCTAGCAGTTGCCGCTAGGGCATCTATGCCATTTCGTTCGTTGCAATTCGGGACTGCACGCTGGGGTTTGTTTTGGTTGGATCAGGGAGAGCAGCATATGTGCCTCCTGATGAGAGACTAATAAGTTTCGAAACCGGTAGAGGTGCTTGCAGCACTCTCTGATTGGACTGGAATATGGTTCGGCTGTATTTTCGTTTTGCAACGAAATTGAAAGTGGTTATTCATTTTTGATTTACATTTACTCTGTGTGGAGTATGAAGGGAACCAGTCTCGTTGGAACTTTACCGCGCTGAGCAGATGTGACGTGAATTGTAAATTGTAGAATTCCCTCATCTTTCTTAGTCTCAGCATCCGTATGGCTTGCAAATTGTAGAAGCCTCGGAGGTGTAACCAGAGAAGGTTCCCATTGTTTTCATTCTGGTGGGATATGTTATATGCCATTAGAGTGAAAACTTAGTCTTTTGCTAGCAGTTGCCGCTAGGGCATCTATGCCATTTCGTTCGTTGCAATTCGGGACTGCACGCTGGGGTTTGTTTTGGTTGGATCAGGGAGAGCAGCATATGTGCCTCCTGATGAGAGACTAATAAGTTTCGAAACCGGTAGAGGTGCTTGCAGCACTCTCTGATTGGACTGGAATATGGTTCGGCTGTATTTTCGTTTTGCAACGAAATTGAAAGTGGTTATTCATTTTTGATTTACATTTACTCTGTGTGGAGTATGAAGGGAACCAGTCTCGTTGGAACTTTACCGCGCTGAGCAGATGTGACGTGAATTGTAAATTGTAGAATTCCCTCATCTTTCTTAGTCTCAGCATCCGTATGGCTTGCAAATTGTAGAAGCCTCGGAGGTGTAACCAGAGAAGGTTCCCATTGTTTTCATTCTGGTGGGATATGTTATATGCCATTAGAGTGAAAACTTAGTCTTTTTTTATAAGTATAAAATGTACACTTACTTTCCGGTATAAGGGAAGAATATAGTAGTATTCAATATCATACTTTTTCTCTAAATTATGCTAAAGGGAGAGATGGTAGAGGGACAGATTTGATTGTAATGCACAAACAAAACAAAATAATTGGCAGGATCTTGAGGGGATTAGTAAGGGAACACGACATTAAACCGTGAAACCAAAAATTGTTAGTTATATATAAAGTGATGTTATTTTTAAATTTTTTATTTTTTAATTAATAGTGTATATTTTTAATTTAATTGGGATTATTAGATGTTGTTCTGGATGTTCAAGAACTGATAGATGTAAGATTGGTTGTGCAATTTTCTTAAACCAGAATTGGTCAGTTGTGTATTAGTTGTGGTGTGATTGTGAAAATGTTTTAATTTTGATTTGTTGGAGATATTGAAATTAAATTGAACAATAGTAAATAGTAAATAGGTAAAATTTGCTAAAATTTTTTCTTTTTTAAAGTTAAAAGTGTCAAACAATAAAATCATTAATAAATAATTCAGAATTTAATTCATTTGTGTATTAGTTGTGGTGTGATTGTGAAAATGTTTTAATTTTGATTTGTTGGAGATATTGAAACTAAATTGAACAATAGTAAATAGGTAAAATTTGCTAAAATTTTTTCTTTTTTAAAGTTAAAAGTGTCAAACAATAAAATCATTAATAAATAATTCAGAATTTAATTCTGAATGATTTATTAATGATTTTATTGTTTGACACTTTTAACTTTAAAAAAGAAAAAATTTTAGCAAATTTTACCTATTTACTATTTACTATTGTTCAATTTAATTTCAGTATCTCCAACAAATCAAAATTAAAACATTTTCACAATCACACCACAACGAATACACAACTGACCAATTCTGGTTTAAGAGGATCGGTACGTATTTTCGGCTGCAATGTTATTCAAATGGGGATTTATTTTTTTCGAATCCTGAGAAAACTAATAAGTATTTTTGAAAAATTTAAACGCAGAATGAAAGATTACGTTATTAGCGAGGGCCGAAAGTCCCTGAGAACTTCTATAATGTTTATTTTAATAAGTTACAGGGGTGAAAAACTAAGAGAAAATGTAGTGTGATTTTTAATTTCAAATATCTCATTCGAAAGACACTTCTTATATATTCTAAGGGACTTTCGGCCCTCGATAATAATTTAGTCTTTTATTTTGTGTTTAAATTTTTTAAAAATATTTATTAGTTTTTTCAGGATTCGAAAAAAATGGACACCATGTCCGTGGAAATCGAACATTCGCTATCTTTGTCATACAACGCACTCATTCGAATATAAAGTTATGACAAGACTCAAGACAGTGACAAGTAGAGATGTGTCCGACCCGCTATTTTGATATAGCAGTTCATTCTGCTACTGCTTTTTAACGCTTTTACGATGATAATAAAATCAATCAGAGTTGTTTATTAAATATTATTGATAGTGTATTTAAAAAATAATAATTGATTTAAGGCGTACAATTAATAAATAGTTATTTATTGCTAATATATTATTTATAGAAAATCCAACTATTTCAAGTCATTAAAGTTCAAATAAAATTATTTTATATGAGTTTGTTCCGATAACCGTAAATAGGTACGAGTTTAGCTATAAAGTAAAGTGCCCATGGTGGCATAAAATGTAGTAAATGCTAATGCTTCAAGTACGTACTACATTTTTGAAGATTTCACTACACTTAAAAAGCATTTGCTTTTCTCCGTAGTATTTGCTACTATTTACCAGCCTACATATAAGAATGTACTACGCTTTTGAAGTATGTGCTTGTTTAGTAGTATTTTGCTTCAGTTTAAGTGAAGTTGGTGGGTGGATGTCTTCGGCGTAGGTATTTTTTTTGTTACAATATGGCAGCATTTATGAATGTGTGTCATAGAAAAATTTACAAACTAAGAAGATTCTTAATTTTTAGGGTCATTCTTTTATCAAATAAAATTTAATAATTGTGAAGAAGATTAACAAATAACAATTGTTCATTTTTATCCTCGCGTAACTCTTTTGTCGCTTCGGATCTGAGTCACTCATTTTTACTCATGTACAATTCTAATACATAATTTGGTACGTAAAAATGTGAATTCACAAATCACAAGCACATGGAAAACTAATTCCATCACGATTGGTGTAATGCAGACACGGCTCGCGCTACGCTTTGTAGTAGATACTTCTGGTCAGTAGTAGGTACTTCTGTTGTGTAGTAATAAATAGTTTACTCCTTTAAACGAGAATAAAATTTAATGCGAAAATTATTGGTTTACCGATAGATTTTATAGATCATATTTTCACTATAAATTTAAAATTAATTTGAAAAATACAAAAGTAATTAATTTGATTTATGTTAAAAAGTACTTACTTCAATTGAGCTAACCGTCTATTTCTTCGCTTTTCAGTAACACATTTCTTGAACAACGTCCTATATTTTAATTTGCGCAAATAAAGAAATAAATAAAGTCTTTATAAATTAATTGAATAATACTACATTTATACAACGCAGTTCTTAACATGTTCAAACCTTATCTAAGCTTTCCATGGTAACAGGACATTTTCGTCACAGGTAACAGTAACTTTTTTTCTTTTTCGACTATTTGTATAGTATATAAATAATGGTAACCACTGAATACATAATTAGTGAAAAAATAATCCTCTCATTTATACAAGTAAAGGTTATCCAAGAACATTCAAAAACCGAACGAAACCGAAATAGCCATCTCTACCTTTCTAATGACAATGTCACTGTCAACCTAATGTTTACATCTGCAGTTTCCATACCGTTGAGAATTTTACTACACGTAATTTGCCGTGTAAAGACAGAAAAAGTAGGGATAGCCGTAAAATATTTGCGAATTATGTACCCATAGCCTTAAGAAAATTGCACAACCAATCTTACATCTATCAGTTCTTGAACATCCAGAACAACATCTAATAATCCCAATTAAATTAAAAATATACACTATTAATTAAAAAATAAAAAATTTAAAAATAACATCACTTTATATATAACTAACAATTTTTGGTTTCACGGTTTAATGTCGTGTTCCCTTATTAATCCCCTCAAGATTCTGCCAATTATTTTGTTTTGTTTGTGCATTACAATCAAATCTGTCCCTCTACCATCTCTCACTTTAGCATAATTTAGAGAAAAAGTATGATATTGAATACTAGTATATTCTTCCCTTATACCGGAAAGTAAGTGTACATTTTATACTTATACTTGATATACTTTAGTTGCCACTACATTTGAATGCGTGCATGTATGTGAGTGTGAGGGTTGTTAAACCATATTTACGTACATTTTAGTATTTATATGTATGCATAGATATACTTTAATATTGGCTTGATCATTACCCTTTGATTTCAATCAGACCACTTAACTAACTCTGGTTTTTTTTTGTTATTTGTAGCATTTAATTTTACTTTTACCGTGACCTGAAGATGCTGTGAATATTGTAGACAGCGAAACCGGTCGTCAGTTGTAAAATAAATTGTTTGTGAGAACGTCTCTCTTTTCTTTACTACAATAGTATGGACTCACACATGCAACCCATTCATTATTTTAATATCAATATTATTTAATCAACAACTAAAAATATTCCCGATTCATGTCAAATATTTATTTAAAGTTGTCACTGATTGTCAGTGTCTGACTGACAATATTCCATTAGACTAAGTGCGTTGTATGACAAAGATAGATTTGGAAAAATTACCACGGACATCGTGTTCATTTTTTTCGAATCCTGAAAAAACCAATAAATATTTTTGAAAAATCTAAACGCAGAATGAAAGACTAAATTATTACCGAGGGCTGAAAGTCCCTTAGAATAAATAAAAAGTTTATTTTGAATGAGATATTTGAAATTAAAAATAACACTAAATTTTCTCTTAGTTTTTCACCCCTGTAACTTATTAAAATGAACATTATAGAAGTTCTCAGGGACTTTCGGCCCTCGCTAATAACGTAATCTTTCATTCTGCGTTTAAATTTTTAAAAAATACTTATTAGTTTTCTCAGGATTCGAAAAAAATGAATCCCCACATATAAATGCCACATGTCCATTTTCAATAAAAAATATCTAATAGTGTTCAATTTATTGGAAAAAATCGATTTTTATTTTGTAACTTCAAGCATCAACACTTTTTGTGTGTGCACATTTGTACTAAGGTAAGTTAGGTTCAATCGAAGTATTTTTGGTCCCACAATATGCGATTTAATTTATGACCTGTATTTTTGTTACACCCTGTATTATATACGATTATAACGTTAGACGTGAAAATTTTGTTAGTGTTTCTAATACATACTGTATGTCGTATTTTTAACGTTTTATTTTTATTCTGGCATACATTTTGTTGTTAATAAAAAACAAATTCTGATAATTTGTTTTTTATTTTAGGTGTCCCACCTGATATTACAATGGAACTCGCCAGTACCAAACCGTTCAATTCTGCTAAAGTACATTTGAAAACATGTACTGGTGAAAGACGATATGAATGTGAAATTTGTAGTAATCAGTTTACTACAAAAGGTAATTTAAAGACACATATGAGAATTCCCACCGGTGAAAAACCTTATAAATGCCAAATTTGTAATATTCTTTTTACTAAAAAAGGTAATTTAGAGATACATATGAGAATTCACAGTGGTGAAAATCTTTATAAATGTGAAATTTGTAGTAAGCAGTTTACTCAACTAAGTAATTTAAAGGTGCATATGAGAATTCACAGTGGTGAAAAACCTTATGAATGTGAAATTTGTAGTAAGCAGTTTATTAATCGAAGTCATTTAAAGGATCATATGAGAATTCACACTGGTGAAACACCCTATAAATGTAAAATTTGTGGTAAGCAGTTTACTAAAAAAAGTAATTTAATGGTGCATATGAGAATTCACAGTGGTGAAAAACCTTATGAATGTGAAATTTGTAGTAAGATGTGTACTACAAAAGATAATTTAAAGCTGCATATGAGAATTCACAATGGGGAAAAACCTTATAAATGTGAAATCTGTAATAAGCAGTTTACGGCAAAACATAGTTTAAATGATCATATAAGAATTCATACTTGTGAAAGACCTTATAATTGTGAAATTTGTAGTAAGCAATTTACTCAAAAAAGTTATTTAAAGTGTCATATGAGAATTCACACTGGTGAAACACCTTATAAATGTGAAATTTGTAGTAAGCTGTTTACTCTTCAAAGCCATTTAAAGCGGCATATCAGAATCCACACTGGTAAAACACCTTATAAATGTGAAATTTGTAGTAATCAGTTTATTACAAGAAATAAATTAGATAATCATATGGTAATTCACAATGCTGAAAGACCTTCTTCTTAGCCATCTATTGTCCACTTATGGACATAGGCCTCTCCCAACTCCTATCGATTTCTATCCTGAGCAACATGCTTCCAATTTGTTCCGGCTATTGTCATTATAAATCAAATCGGCAACAGGTGTATGTTTTCAAAAAACTGATAGTGTGTAAAAATCAGATAAGTACTTTCAGCATATCAAAATGCCATCATCAGAGCTTTCCTATAAAAAGATTAATAGTCCAGGGCTCATCTGTTTTGAGATGGACGTTGAGAGGTGACTCAATTTTTTTTTGCAGAAATTGCTTGAAAATAACTCAAATAATAATATTTGAAAAAGATAAAAAAGATCAAGGCAGGTTTTGTTTATATTTGATTCAGAGTTGGACCAGCATCTCCATATAGCTATTTCAGCATCCTTATGCCTCATCGGTGAAGCTCAGAAGTCTCAACTCTGAAGGAAATACAAACAATTCTGCCAATTTAAGGCAAACCATCGCAATGCAATGAACCCACCTCTGAGACGCAATTCAGCGACATCTCTCGTATTACGAGGAAAACAACGAAAAGCCCCAGATGCAAAGTTTACTACCTTTTAAACAATTAGAATAATTGAAATAAAAATATAATAAACAATATTTTAAATCCAAGACTTTTCGTTAATAAACTGCTTTCTGGCTGCATCCCATATCTCCGGATTTTACAATATATAATCACAAGAGACGACGAAAGTAGGAGAAAGCAAATAGAGGACGCTTAGGCCACGCATTTACCTTCCCTTCGTCAAGGAAAAGGACCGAAAGACAGTTTCTAAATACTCAAACAGTAAAAATGAAAAAGATAAAAAAGATCAAGGCAGGTTTTGTTTATATTTGATTCAGAGTTGGACCAGCATCTCCATGTAGCTATTTCAGCATCCTTATGCCTCATCGGTGAAGCTCAGAAGTCTCAACTCTGAAGGAAATACAAACAATTCTGCCAATTTAAGGCAAACCATCGCAATGCAATGAACCCACCTCTGAGACGCAATTCAGCGACATCTCTCGTATTACGAGGAAAACAACGAAAAGCCCCAGATGCAAAGTTTACTACCTTTTAAACAATTAGAATAATTGAAATAAAAATATAATAAACAATATTTTAAATCCAAGACTTTTCGTTAATAAACTGCTTTCTGGCTGCATCCCATATCTCCGGATTTTACAATATATAATCACAAGAGACGACGAAAGTAGGAGAAAGCAAATAGAGGACGCTTAGGCCACGCATTTACCTTCCTTTCGTCAAGGAAAAGGGCCGAAAGACAGTTTCTAAATACTCAAACTGAGTAAAAATGAAAAAGATAAAAAAGATCAAGGCAGGTTTTGTTTATATTCGATTCAGAGTTGGACCACCATCTCCATATAGCTATTTCAGCATCCTTATGCCTCATCGGTGAAGCTCAGAAGTCTCAACTCTGAAGGAAATACAAACAATTCTGCCAATTTAAGGCAAACCATCGCAATGCAATGAACCCACCTCTGAGACGCAATTCAGCGACATCTCTCGTATTACGAGGAAAACAACGAAAAGCCCCAGATGCAAAGTTTACTACCTTTTAAACAATTAGAATAATTGAAATAAAAATATAATAAACAATATTTTAAATCCAAGACTTTTCGTTAATAAACTGCTTTCTGGCTGCATCCCATATCTCCGGATTTTACAATATATAATCACAAGAGACGACGAAAGTAGGAGAAAGCAAATAGAGGACGCTTAGGCCACGCATTTACCTTCCCTTCGTCAAGGAAAAGGACCGAAAGACAGTTTCTAAATACTCAAACAGTAAAAATGAAAAAGATAAAAAAGATCAAGGCAGGTTTTGTTTATATTTGATTCAGAGTTGGACCAGCATCTCCATGTAGCTATTTCAGCATCCTTATGCCTCATCGGTGAAGCTCAGAAGTCTCAACTCTGAAGGAAATACAAACAATTCTGCCAATTTAAGGCAAACCATCGCAATGCAATGAACCCACCTCTGAGACGCAATTCAGCGACATCTCTCGTATTACGAGGAAAACAACGAAAAGCCCCAGATGCAAAGTTTACTACCTTTTAAACAATTAGAATAATTGAAATAAAAATATAATAAACAATATTTTAAATCCAAGACTTTTCGTTAATAAACTGCTTTCTGGCTGCATCCCATATCTCCGGATTTTACAATATATAATCACAAGAGACGACGAAAGTAGGAGAAAGCAAATAGAGGACGCTTAGGCCACGCATTTACCTTCCTTTCGTCAAGGAAAAGGGCCGAAAGACAGTTTCTAAATACTCAAACTGAGTAAAAATGAAAAAGATAAAAAAGATCAAGGCAGGTTTTGTTTATATTCGATTCAGAGTTGGACCACCATCTCCATATAGCTATTTCAGCATCCTTATGCCTCATCGGTGAAGCTCAGAAGTCTCAACTCTGAAGGAAATACAAACAATTCTGCCAATTTAAGGCAAACCATCGCAATGCAATGAACCCACCTCTGAGACGCAATTCAGCGACATCTCTCGTATTACGAGGAAAACAACGATAAGCCCCAGATGCAAAGTTTACTACCTTTTAAACAATTAGAATAATTGAAATAAAAATATAATAAACAATATTTTAAATCCAAGACTTTTCGTTAATAAACTGCTTTCTGGCTGCATCCCATATCTCCGGATTTTACAATATATAATCACAAGAGACGACGAAAGTAGGAGAAAGCAAATAGAGGACGCTTAGGCCACGCATTTACCTTCCCTTCGTCAAGGAAAAGGACCGAAAGACAGTTTCTAAATACTCAAACTGAGTAAAAATGAAAAAGATAAAAAAGATCAAGGCAGGTTTTGTTTATATTTGATTCAGAGTTGGACCAGCATCTCCATATAGCTATTTCAGCATCCTTATGCCTCATCGGTGAAGCTCAGAAGTCTCAACTCTGAAGGAAATACAAACAATTCTGCCAATTTAAGGCAAACCATCGCAATGCAATGAACCCACCTCTGAGACTCAATTCAGCGACATCTCTCGTATTACGAGGAAAACAACGAAAAGCCCCAGATGCAAAGTTTACTACCTTTTAAACAATTAGAATAATTGAAATAAAAATATAATAAACAATATTTTAAATCCAAGACTTTTCGTTAATAAACTGCTTTCTGGCTGCATCCCATATCTCCGGATTTTACAATATATAATCACAAGAGACGACGAAAGTAGGAGAAAGCAAATAGAGGACGCTTAGGCCACGCATTTACCTTCCCTTCGTCAAGGAAAAGGACCGAAAGACAGTTTCTAAATACTCAAACTGAGTAAAAATGAAAAAGATAAAAAAGATCAAGGCAGGTTTTGTTTATATTTGATTCAGAGTTGGACCAGCATCTCCATATAGCTATTTCAGCATCCTTATGCCTCATCGGTGAAGCTCAGAAGTCTCAACTGTGAAGGAAATACAAACAATTCTGCCAATTTAAGGCAAACCATCGCAATGCAATGAACCCACCTCTGAGACTCAATTCAGCGACATCTCTCGTATTACGAGGAAAACAACGAAAAGCCCCAGATGCAAAGTTTACTACCTTTTAAACAATTAGAATAATTGAAATAAAAATATAATAAACAATATTTTAAATCCAAGACTTTTTGTTAATAAACTGCTTTCTGGCTGCATCCCATATCTCCGGATTTTACAATATATAATCACAAGAGACGACGAAAGTAGGAGAAAGCAAATAGAAGACGCTTAGGCCACGCATTTACCTTCCCTTCGTCAAGGAAAAGGACCGAAAGACCGAAAGTTTCTAAATACTCAAACTGAGTAAAAATGAAAAAGATAAAAATGAATAATATTTGAGTTATCCTCCCACTCAAAATGGTCCGGAACATTGTTTAAATAATCAAAATGGCAAAATATGAAGGAAAAATTCGATTTTTTTATTGGTTTTTTGATTATAACTTTAAAACTATTCATTTCTGAGAAAAGTTGTGCTGGCATAAAAGTTGCGTAATTAAATTTCCTACAATACAAAATTGGTTAAAAATTAAAAAAATAGTCACCGTTGTTGCCAAATAGCAATAATTGAGAAAAAAAAATACAAAAACAAGTATTCGCATTTTACCTTTTTCAACCATTTACGCTACACTTAGGACCTTCATATTTTACCTAGAAAAACTTTATGATATAGTAAAACAACACTGTAAATTTCATTAAGAACGGTTCCATAAATTTTGCAAAATAAATTTTGCAATCCAGCTTTCGCAAAAAAAATCATTTTTTTTTAAATGTTGCAGGACTGAAAATAAAGCAGATAGCAAGGTGAATTTTTTTTGCTTATAGAAGTGTACTGTACCTTTAATTTGCAATTTGCAAAATTAAAATCGATTAATCACCACGACGTCAGGAAATTTTTTGAATAAACATTAATTTTTGGTACTACGCGCAGGACAGCGGTGTTCGATTCACACAAGTTGATTTCCACCAAAATTTCTTCCAATCTTTATCTAATATATTATTGTCTTACCTATATTTTGTTGTATTTTAATATTTTAATTCTACAAAAATCAAACTAATTTTATTATTGTTTGTGAAATATTGTTTAAACAATTGCATATGTTTAAAAATAATAAACTTTTATTCTCTAAGTTAAAATATATGAACAAAGAAAGTTTTTGCTAAAAAAAGTGTTATTTCAAAAGATAGAGTATGTGTTTTTATTTTGCAATAAACAAATTTATTTATTTATATCGAAATCTAATAAAAATTAAAATGTATCAATCATTATCAAAGGTCATTGGAATGCCCAATCAGAGCAAACTATCCGCTGTCCTGCGCGTAGCACCAATAATTAATGTTTATTTAAAAAAATTCCTGACGCCGTGGCAGTTAATCGATTTAAATTTTGCAAATTGCAAATGAAAGGTACCGTACACTTCTATACGCAAAAAAAAATTCAACTTGCTATCTGCTTTATTTTCAGTCCTGTAACATTTTGAAAAAATTAATTTTTTTGCGAAATCTGTTGAACCTATCCTAATGAAATTTACAGTACTATTTTACTGTATCGTAAAGTTTTTCTGGGTGAAATATGAAGGTCTTAAGTGTAGCATAAATGGTTGAAAAACGTAAAATGCGAATACTTGTTTTTGTATGTTTTTTTCGCAACTATTGCTATTTTTCAACAAGGTTGATATTTTTTAAATGTCTAACCAATTCTATATTGTAGGAAATTTAATTACGCAACTTTTATGTCAGAACAACTTTTCTCGGAAATGAATACTTTTAAAGTTATAATCAAAAAACGAAGAAAAAAATCGAATTTTGCTTAATTTTTTGACATTTTGATTATTTAAAGAATGTTCCGGACCTTTTTGAGAGGGAGGATAACTCAAATATTATTATTTGAGTTATATTCAAGATATTTCTGCAAAAAAATTTGTGTCACCTCTCAACATCCAAATGTACTAATATTTTTACAGATGCGCCCTGGTCTATTTAAGTGACTTATTCATAAAAAATACAAAGGTATAAAAAACCTACGTCTTATAGTTATAAATACCTAAAAAGAAGAGTAAATTGTTGACCAATATATTACAATATTTAAAATTGACTCAGTGGGTCTTTGGTCATGGGCAAAAAACCCTTAAAATACACAGTGCGCTGGAATAAGTGTTACCCCTCCCCCCTTATTAACTTAATTATTTTTAGCAAAGTACAGATTGCCATGATGGTCGCCAACATCCGAAACGGATAGGCACTACAACAACAAGATTTTTAGCATATAAGCAAAACGCTCGGACAGGTCGATTTTTAAAATAATCATAGTATAAAAATGTAAAAATGTTGTAAAGTAAAATAAAGTAAAATGTAAAGTTCCGTTGGAACTTTACCAGCTGCAGACGGGGGATGTGAATTGCATAGTGTAGAATTCCTTCCCTCTCGTCTTCACTGCAGCATCCATTTGACTTGCAAATTGTAGAAGTCTTGGAGGTTGTCACCAGGAAAGTGTACCAATAAGTTTTCAATTTAAAAATCTTTTAGTAATGTTTTTAATATTTTAAATATTATTAATTTACTATTAGGATTGAAAACTACTTCGTCTAATCATAGTATATTATAGCATCAATGTTTCGAACTTACGCGATCCCTTTTCAGGTGACAGGCATAACTTTGAATTTTTTAAATGGGAAAGTACATCATGTGATACCTCATTTATTAAAAGCTTTTGAAATACTGATTACAAAAATGTATAATACTTAGTGCTATTTGAAAACGTATGCGCAAAATTTCGGTCGAATTATTTTTAAATGCATTCGTTTTATCGAATCCTTAGAAAACTAGTAAGTATTTTTGAAAAACTTAAACGCAGAATGAAATATTACAGTATTATCGAGGGTTGAGAGTCCCTAAGAACTTCTTCTTCTTAACGTGCCCTATCAAGTCCCCTTGACGTTGGCGATTAACATGGCGAAACTGTCTCTGTCTCGAGCTATTCTAAATAGGTGTTCTGCTTTCTTTATTCCTGTCCACTCCCGGATATTCTTCAACCAAGAGGCCTGCTTTCTACCAATTCCTCTGCGTCCTTCGATTTTACCCATCATAATAAGTTGAAGAATATTATACCGGTCTCCCCTTACTACGTGTCCAAAATAGGCCATCTTTCTATATTTGATGTTATCAAGCAGCTCGCGGGTAGCATTTGCTCTCTTAAGGACTGCCACATTTGTCAGCATAGCCGTCCATGGTATTTTCAGAATACGTCTGTGCAGCCACATTTCAAAGGCCTCCAAACGGTTAATGGTGGATATTTTTAATGTCCATGCTTCGACACCATACAAGAGGACTGACCAAATGTAGCATTTAATCATGCGCTTTCGAAGTTGAAGTTGCAAGGTATCATTACAGAAGAATGACCTCATTTTTAAAAATGTCGTGCGGGCTATCTCGATTCTACATTTTATCTCTTTATCTGGATCTAGTTGTTCAGTAATATGGCAACCAAGATACTTAAAACTGGGTACTCTTTGAATCATATGACCATCAACATATAACCGTGAATCTTGATGGGCCAAACGGCTAAATACCGTGAATAAGACCGTTCGAAAAATAAGAACTTCTATAATGTTTATTTTAATAAGTCACAGGGCTGAAAATAAGTGAAAATTTAGTCTGATTTTAATTTCAAATATATCATTCAAAAGAAACTTTTTGTTTAGTCTAAAGGACTTTCAGCCTCCGTAATAATCTAATCTTTCATTCTGCGTCTAAATTTTTCAAAAATACTTATTAGTTTTCTCAGAATTCGAAAAAAAAAACGCTTTTAAAAAGAATTCGACCGAAATTTTGCGCCTACGCTCTCAAATAGGAGTAAAGTATTATACATTTTTGTAATCAGCATTTCAGAATCTTTTAAATGGGGTGTCACATGGTGTAATTTCCCATTAAAAAAAAAGAATGTGTGTACTTTTTTTATGTGTTTTTGTGTTTATACTTCTGTTATATGTTTTCAACGAAATCAATATGCTTTAAACAGTTTATTTATATTTTATTTAAATATTAAGCTAATTTTAATACTTACTACTTTCCAAAAATTTTTATTAAAACAATACGAAAAATTAAAAAAATAAAAGAAAAAAACACACGCAAACACATTGAAAAATGAAACCAAAGAAATTATTTCTGAACAATTGTTGAGAAAATTTTAACTAAATACGTATTTTCTAAAAAAATATACAGAGTGTTTCATTGGGAAACGGAAATACTTTAATGGTGAATAGAGGTCACCGAGGCCGTTCTAGGTACACTAAACTTTTTGCCCTACCGACTTTTATATCCGAGTTACAATGTGTTTTATCGATTTTGCTCATTTCTTTCCTAAGCCATAACTTTAGAACCACCCTGTATATTTTTTTAATATTTGGTACACATATGTCTCATTCAAAACCCAAACGACCGACATACTAACAGAGAACAATAACCACAGAGAAATGACACGACCGTACTCAAAACGTGTACCGTTTTTGAAGACGCATGCGCGAACCTGGTTGCTTTAAGTGTTCCCAACACATTCTAATTCCAGCTAATTCTGCCACTCTGGTTGTTTTACGATAGTCCGTAGGCGTGTATGGTAAATATTTGACTTAACAAGTTTGAGCATTTATATAATAATTATAATAGTTAAAATGTCTGGTTACTCGTGTGTGGTTCACGGATGTTCCTCTGCGACAGGAAGAGAAATAAGTTTATTTAGATTTCCTAAGAATAATAATAGGTAATTGTTATTGCTTTGTAATTTTTACATATTAGTTATTAGGTATCTAATAGTCTTAATTTGACTTGATTAAATATTATTGATAATAAATCATGAAGAAAGTGATTCATTTCCTTGTATACATTACCCCTACGTAATGCATAAAAAAACTAAACTTCGCTCTGCCAACCAAAGGATACCTATTTCAAAATAAAAATAATAAATTTGGTGTCAGTGCATGTATTTTTCATAACAGACGCAAGTCTCCGAAGGGCCAACCAGGTCAAAACAGATGTTGTCCGGGTGTCATCGCATTCCAAGATATCCTATTTTTACGAAATAAAAATATATAAAGAGTTCTATACACGACAATTTCTGATTTACACGACGCAAACAAAATCAAAATACTATTCAAACTAAAAATTGTTGGAGACATAATTGGGGCGATAATTGGGAAAATCTTGCCAATGATTCTTAAAACCTCGATCAATATAAAATATTTACTACGATCAAATGCCTTTTAGAAGTCAATAAAAATAAAAAAAAACAGTAGAGGGGGGTATAACAGTATGCCAACGAAAATATGTAATCCACTATTCTGTTGGCAGCTATTTTGGATTTTCTATAATGAACTCTTTTCTACTAATCAAGCCCCTTCATTTGATATCCATATTGAGGTAGTTGTGAAATTAAATATCTAACCCACCATTTTTTGGCGGCCATTTTGGATTTTCTATAATGAACTCTTTATTAGTAGTCAAGCCCTTTCATTTGATACCCATATTGAAGTAGTTGTGAAATTAAATAATATGTAACCCACCATTTTTTGGCGGCCATTTTGGATTTTCTATAATGAACTCTTTATTAATAGTCAAACCCTTTCATTTGATACCCATGTTGAAGTAGTTGTGAAAAAATATGTAATCCGCCATTTTATACCGGTGGACATCCTGGATTTACAATGATACTGAATGTATAGTGTATGTAATGTTACAAATCGGTGTAATTGTAACGATTCATATAATACTTTTTTGATTATTTTTTAGATTGTTACATATTTATATTTATAGAAATATACTCTTACAGTACTTCTTGGGTATTTATTCGTTTGCTCCGATATTCGACTTTAAAGGAAAACTCTACTTTTGATAGGTTTCCAAGACAAGAACAATATTGACATTCGATTTCAACATAAAGTTTCTTGTTATCGATAACGAACATTTGTCACCCAAAGAGAATTGGAACTTTCAGAGTTTGTGACATTTCTGTAGCCGTTACAATGGCTGTGTTATCTTTCGATAACCTATATTAAAAAATATAATTTATTAGGAAATACCTCGACGAACAAATTATATCTTGTATCAGCCCAAGCCAAAAACAATCAGTGAAAGCCACACCTACCGTAATAAATAGGTATATTTTATTATTGGTCTTTCAATGCCAAAATCAGGATAAACAAAAAGGTATTTTTATTTATGGTTCCAATCAATATGATTTTCATCATTACTTTGCATTGTGCGATATATTTGCAACCTTTTGTAAATCAAAAATAATTCCATTATTATAAAGAATGCCAACAAAAGCCGGCCCTGTACGGAACTTTTTTCTCGGTGCAATATTCTATATTAATTTATTGAAAGTCAACATAAGTGCTTAATTTTATTTACGAATTTATATTGTGTGATATGCCCACTGACTATTACTTCGATGGTCGGTCTGGTTGCTTTAAGTGTCGTTGGCGGCTTAGCCACCAAAGATCAAAGGCGTGTCGTTTCTCTGTGGTTATTGTTCTCTGATACTAATCACAAGAAAAATCCAGGTCAGGATTAACAAAAAATTATAAAGTAATTGTGACCTTAAAAAAACACCCTGTATATTGCAATTTTGAAAATCTGTTGGCATATTTGAAAAGAGCACAAAAAACTAAGTCTAATGGTTCGCTTCGATTTTTCGGAAAGACAATTTTTTGACTTTAATTTTGAAATTATATTGAATTTTTTAAGAACTCAACATTTAAAAGAAGGCATTATTAACTTTTAATTATAAATTATTAAAGTTATTGAATAACTACTCATTTTAAAATGAATCAAGACCACATTGGAAAAACCCAATTATTATTCACAAGAAAAATCCAGGTCCGGATTAACAAAAAAAAAACAAAGTAATTGTGACCTTGAAACAACACCCTGTATATTGAACTTTTCAAAATTATTTGAACATTTGAAAAGATCACAAAAATCCGAGTTTATCGGTTCACTTTGATTTTTGTGCAAACATTTATTAACTTTAATTTTGAAATTAAATATACCTATTCAAATTTTTAAGAACCCTGAAATTAGTAAGCAGGTTTTTAAAGCACTTTTAATAATAAATCACTCAAGTTAATGAATAATTACTAATTTTAAAAATAATCAGTTATTATTTACTGCGTTAGAAGGATTCACTTACTAAGCACAAGAAAAATCCAGGTCCGTATTAACAACAAAATACAAAGTAATTGTTACCTTGAAAAAACACCCTGTATATTAAAATTTTTAAAATACGTTTGCACAACTGAAGAGAGCACGAAAATCTAAGTTTAATGTCCGGCTTTAATTTTTTGTGCAGACAATTTTTAATGACATTACTTTTGAAATTATATCGAAATTTTTATTAGGAGTTCCCAGAGTTCTTAAAAATGTAGACATAATTTCAAAATTAAATTCATTAAATTGTCGGCCAAAAAATTGAAGCGAACGATTAAACTTAGTTTTTTGTGGTCTTTTCACACCTATGTGCAAACGGATTTTGAAAATTTCAATATAGAGTGTGTTGTTTCAAGGTTACAATTACTTGATATTGTTTTGTTAATCCGGACCTGGATTTTTGTTGTGATTTGTAAGTGGGTCGTTCGAATGTCGTAAATAAGTATTGATTATTTTTAAAATGGGTATTTATTTAATAACTTTAATAATTTATTGTTAAAAGTGCTTTAAAAATCTGCTTTGTAATTTCAGTGTTCTTAAAAGTATCAATATATTTAATTTTGACTCTTCCTTTGCTACTTGTTGATATGCTCTTATACTCGATTACGTTTTGTTTAATTTTCTCTTTGATCAGAAATCCTATTCTTCCATATGTTTCGTCCTCCTTTCCTTTGTAATAGAGGCGATTTCCTGATTCTAGGTCTATACACATTTCTCCTCTTCTTTTGACCTCTGACAATCCTACAATGTCCCATTTGATTTTAGTTAATTCCTCTTCGAGTTCGTACAACTTTTCATCTTGAGCCATGGATCTGATATTATATGTGGCTATATGTATTCTGTTGCATTCCTTCTTTTTCCGTTTTCTCTGATTCGTTCTTGTCGAGCTTTTGCCTCCCCCAGAATCCATGAGGCTGATCGGTTTCCCGATGTGGGACTCCGGATTTCTCCTACCCACCTGGGGTCCATTTCCGCTTTGTTGTAAGTTCGACATTGCTAGTTTGGGGAAAATAGCCATAAAACACCACGCTGGCCAGGCGGGTTGGTGAGTTGTAGGGATCACATTTCCTTGACTCCCTGTAACTGTTGTATGGTTATCCCGCTCATACTCGGTCGCCAGAGCCTCGTCTGTTATGTAGCAGGAGGCACCAGGTAATTTTAGACTACCACTCGTGCAGGTGAGGTTGACTTTTGGATCGATTGATGTATTGTTGTTAAGTCCGATCCCTTACCTCCCTTACCTTACCACCATGGTGGTTCTAAAGTTATGACTTGGGAAAGACATTGGCAAAATTGATAAAACACCCTGTAAGTCCGTTATAAAAGTCGGTAGGACAAAAAATGTAGTATACCTAGAACCGCCTCGGTGACCTCTATTCACAATTAAAGTATTTCCGTTTCCCAATGAAACACCCTGTATAATAAATATACTTACAATCATCTTCTTCTTCCTCTTTATAAGCAATTCTGCTTGTTCATTGGCGAATTGATACCTCTATGGAAGGTTGTCACTCCATCTTTTGCGCGGTCGGCCGATACTTCTTCTACCGATTGGTGATTTATCTCGTGCTCTTTTAACCACATGTGTCTCCCCCATTCTGGTTATGTGGTTTTTCCATTCTTTTTTTCTATTTAGTGTCCATTCGTTTGTACACTGTACGTTACATTGTCTTCTAATATCTTCGCTCCTCTTTCCATCTCTCGGTGTATTCCCTGTAATTCCTCTCAGTACTCTCATCTCTGCCGTTTCCAGTAGTCTTTGTGTTGTGGCTGTATCGGATATGTCATTATTGGTCTTACACTGGCTTTATAAATTCTTGACTTCATCTCAGTGTTAATATGTCGGTTTCGCCATATAGTGTTATTAAGAAAATCATAAAATGTATAAAAAAAAATAAAAATTTGCATTGGGAATTGAACCTGCGCCTATCAGGTTTAGATTATTTTGAACTCACCCCACGCAGAATTTAACTACCGATACATGTGAATGAAGTGGGAAGATATACCTAGCAACTAAACGTTTTAAAAAATTTTTGACAGTTGCTTATTCTGTTAGTTTAATCAAATAAGTTTGATTCTTGTGTAATTAAAATATGACAAAATATAGACTAAAAAAGCAATATATTAGATGGAGATTTTTGTTGGTAATCAAATTATGTAAATCAAAGCATTACCTACTAGCTAGGTAGGTACATTTTTCAAATAGGCATGTACCTAATTTGTAATTTTTTATTACAATACTGGAACATTTACAATAAGCTTGTTACTTTTGCTTTTAAGTACCTGTTGCTTTTAAAAACTATTTAAAAAGTCACTACAATTATAAACTTGCTTTTGTGTCTGTCCTCACAACAATAAAAACTAATATACACAACTTTTGTTTATCCAGAATCTCCATTTGAACAATTATTGACAGATGATTTTAACACCCAATCAGATCCCGTATAACGTCCCAATTCATACCATACTGTAGGTGTGAGCATGCGTCGTGCTTACAGAAGTATAACTTCAAAAGTCAAAGTTATGCCTGTCACCTGAAGAGGGATCGCGTAAAGTTCGAAACATTGATGTTATAATATACTATGATTATTTTAAAAATCGTCATGCCTGAGCTTTTCGTTAATGTGCTAAAAATAAATAAGTTAATATGGGGGTAACACTTATTCCAGTGTCCAGTGCAGTGTATAAAATATAATAATAATGTCAGTACTACACAATGGCTACCATTTTACATTGAACAGCTGTTACTGACAATTTTGAAATAATGAAGAAAGTAGCTAAACGGAAAAAGTCCGAAGCGACCTCTATATTATTAAGTAATAATCAAAAAATTTTAAAATTTTTGAAATTATAATGTTCTGCCGCAGCTTCTGCATACGTCATAGCTATTGACTTTTCTTCATTCGTGTTACTATATTTTGTTATTTTGGCTGGTTGAGGTGTGTTTATTTTGCCAGGGGCACTTCTGTCTTGAGGAAATATGTGATTTATGATGTCAAGATATACCTGGCATCATTTGTAGTTTGAGAGATGCGCTCCTCTGCAAATGGGCTTTTTAGTTCTCATACTTTTATGGCGGAGATATTGGGCAAAAATGGTTCCCGTTTAAAATCAAAATGACGGCTAACGCAACGGCGGAATTCAGTCGAGATTTTAAATTTACACTACTATTAACCCTCCCTAAAGATTAGAAAAATAAAATTTGGGGAAACTTGGCATGCAAGGTTATGACTATTACATATTTGTCTAACTCGACTGGACTAGCCCTGCTATCTTTGTTATCTACCACATACGAAAATTATTGTAAGGAAAAAAGTTGAGCGTCTTGTCAAAATGAAGTTACTCAAGAAAAATTAGCTTGTTATACTCTTTCTCAGAGGCATCTTTCGATGCGTCACAGTTTTTCGATTTCTTTTTAACGCATTAAGGGCGGAGTCCCATGTATCCGATTTCCGACATATTGATGGCTTAGTGTGAAAACCTCGTATCTCATTAAATTACAATTTTACAGGAGAGGCAAAAAACTGTTTTTCTGCATAATATAACCTAAAAACAAAAATTACGTTACGTATTTTTAATTCGAGCACATTGAGACAAATATCTGATATTGGCCTAGAGCTAAAAGTGTTAAATGTTGCTATTAAATTGGAAATACAAATATTAACTATGAAAAACACGTAAATATCCTTGCAGTATATAGAGCCTTTGCCCAAGTAACTATGATAAACTCGTATATCTTGATATACGTGTTTTTCATCTCAAATGAAGTTGTTTATTATTATTTACGAGGTTTTCATTTTGTCATAGCTTATTGCACACCTCCAAATACTAGGTCGATACAATACAAATCTTTTGTTATATATGCCGAACATAAAATGTTTCTATATGCCGGACTACCTTTTGTTGTTCACAAAAAAACATTTCTGCAAGTCGAATCTCTCAAACAAACACTCCAGATTAAGTACCAAATTCTTGGTTATAAATATACATACGTGGTATTCACACTAAATCAAGAGAGCAATTGATATACGTGGTTTCTTTTTTCGGTTGTAGAAAATAGTCTAGTGTATTTCGATTTTTGAAGTTATACTTCTTTAGGCGCGATTGAGAGTAAAATTTCATAATACTGCGCGCATGCGCACATAGGCAGTATGGCGTTTAGTCGCTAAATCCTTCTAGTTATGTATAAATATATCAGTGCAAGAAAAGGTGTGAAAAGAATATATTAGTGATTAGTGTTTTTAGTAAATATATTTATTATAATTTTTGTGTCTTTGGATTTGTCTTCCTCAGGAGTAAGATGAGTATTATTAAAACATTTTATTGTCTATTTATTCACCTTGTCTGTTTGTTACCGTGAATTGTCATTAGGTACGTCCGAACCGACACAGACACAGTCTTCGTAGCGTATTTGGTATAGCATTCGGCCAGAGATCGAGAGGTCTTGAGTTCGAATCCAGTGCAATCCTATACTTTTTTTTTTATTTTTTTGAAAGAGGTAAGCACTAAAGTAGTTTGGTGTTTAAAAAAAATTAAAACAAACTGTTTAAAGTATATTTATTTTTAAGAAATCATATAATAGAGGTATAACTTCTTACGTGCGTACAAAGTACACACACATTCTTTTTTCCTAACAGTTGTAAATCGTGAGATACAGATACAAGGTTTTCAAACTAAAACCACCAATATGTCATTTTCGAAAAAATTAGATACGAGGTTTTCACACTAAGCCATCGATATGAAAATCGTCTCTTTTCCAGTTGCTATTTAGACGCTAGTCACATGGTTGCGATTGTCGGTTGCGAAAATCCCTATAAAAACTGTCAATTTTTTGTTTATTGTTTGGTTAGTAATTGTTGTTTTACTGTGCATTGGAACTATTCCCTTCTCCTGCTTTATAAATTATTGTGGCTATTATGGATAACCTAGAAAAAACTATGGAAGAGATAATATCTCCAATCTCTTAATCTCTTCCATTAGGCAATCCAAACCACGTGACCTCTGGTTGGCACACACTAACAAAGAGGTTATGTTTGCATCTATTTTTCAATGATTTTTCATTGTTTATCGTCGTATTTTGGATTCATTTGGAATTCGTTTCCTGTTTTTGTGAACTTTATAAACTTTACCACAATGCAAACTGATTATTTAAGGAAATTATTATTGGAAACTCCAGATGTTGCGAGAAAGGTAGGCGAAACAATTTTTTTTACTGTTCATTTTGCCCCGATATTTATCAATAATGATGAATTTTGCAAGCAATAACATTATTTCTTTTATTGTTCTAGATATTTATTGAAGCTGAAAATAATTGGGGATTTAGATCCATACGCAATTCAGTCAGAATTAGATTTTACAGTAAAGTGCAGTCCATCAAGTTACTATTATAGATATTTATACATATCTGGTGGAGTCTGATATGTCACAGTTGCTACTCTAAGCAGCAGATGAAAGCATACAAAAGCCTTCAGGCACATAAATATTTTACAGCTGGATTTGTTTTGAATGGAGTAAAAATTGTTAATGATTTCCTGATTTCCATATTATTGTGGGAAAGGTATGCCTTTATTTTATTTATTCACCATTAAGAAATATATGGATAACAGTATTAGTGTCTTTTGGATAAATTGGTTTTAAATATTAGATTTATTTACGTTTATATATCTGTATGAAACCAGACATATCATCGTCCTAATCTGTAAACTGCGAACTCCATAATTCTCTGAAAATGATTTATTACTGCCATATATTTGAATTACTGTCATGATTGTTCTAAACTTATATTATATGAATGTCTGATTTTAAATAAAATATTCTCAATCATTGTAAAGAACGCAAATACTCTAATAAAAATAAATTTTTGTAGTTAAAGAATTTCCAAAAAAATAAAATATTTTTTTTAGGTGAAGCATTTCCAAAAATCCAATGCTAAACGACTAAATGCTTGGGTGGGGTGATAGCCAGTTCTGATGACATAGCAAATTCACATTGTATGCGTATGGCCGGTAATAGCCATATTGCAGCAATCCTATTTTTAGCTTAGTATGCTCAGGGCAAGACAGACGAAGAACCCAATGTATGTACATATGTTACAGCTACATGGTTTGGAGATAGCAACATATGCATTCTCTGATGAAAAACTAATGAGTTTTGAAACTGTTCGGTCAGAGTGCTTGTTGCGCTCACTAAACGAATTGAAATATAAGATGGCTTTGGCATTGTGTTGCAGCGATATGAAAATGGTTATTCATTTTTAATTATAATGTACTTCTTCATCATGAGTAATTATGTATTGGTCTTTTAAATGTGTATTTATTTTTGTAATTAGTATCAACTTGTAATAATAATATTCATTTATCGTTTAAGGTATGACTATGTTTTGACTCTAAAATAAATGTTTTAAAAAACCAAATCCTGCCTCTTTCTGTTAGTAACTACCCATGGATATCACAAATTGTGCTTACTGATAGGTTTGTTCGTAGAACGATCAGCAACTCTTGCCAACCATCAGACACATGTGCATTCGTAGTCTATGAATGCTAACTATTAACTGCACAACGCTAACTGTTAACTGCTCATGCATCTGATGGTTGGCAGCAGTTGCTAATCGTTTGTGTCGTACTATGAACAAACCTATTAGGTCTGGATCCCGTGTACCAAAAAAATTGATTAATAGCAAGCTGAACATTTGTTAATAGCTTAACGGTGTCCAGTTGGACAAACTTTGATGTATTGTGACACTGGAACAGGGGTAGTTTTAATTGTGAAACAGTTTGGAAACTCAGATTTGGAACATCAGATTACAAAAACATCCCATATATTTTGTCGGACAGAACATCCAATTGATCTGTTATCCTTTCATTAAATTCTCATGCAAAAATCAGACTGCTATTACTAACCAACATGATTCCTGTAGTTTGACATGGTCTTCGTCTTCTACTCATTAAAATGCCCAGTTGGTGATTTTTTCACCAGTCTGGTTTTTGCATGAGAGTTTAATGAATTGGTAGCAAATCAATTGGAAGTTTTATCTGACAAATTACATAAACATTTTCGTAGTTTGACGTTCCAAATTTTTAACCTGTTCCACAGTTAAAACTTCCAGTGTTCCCGTACATCAAAGTTTGTCGGACTAGACACCATTAAGCTATTAATAAATTTTCAGCTTGCTATTAATCAACTTTTTTTTGGTACGCGGGATCCAGGTCTATATGGAATAAATAACAAAACAAATTCCCTGTCAAAACTGCATTTATTTTGAATAGAATGAAAAACAAAATAATATTGTTTTAACAAAATAGGGGATAAATGTTAAAATTTAGTACTATTAATAAAGTTTGTCACATTGGCCTAAAAATGAATGTCACTAGTTACGTTAGTGTCACATATAAATAATTGTAATAATATTAATAAAAACCATAATTCCTAGCATGAGTGCGTCCTGTTATTTGACAATTTAGTTAGGTGAGGAAACATAAATGAGTTTCTAATACGGCTTTTCATCGATTGTCATTTGTTTCGAGCTTCTGTCAGATGTTGTATAATCCGTGTATAATATTACTATACACGGATTATATGACAGAAGCTCAAAACAAATGACTGTGAATGAAAAGCCCTATAGAGGGAACACGAAAAAAATTAACATTATCCGATCAGCTCGACTTCCACAGTTCACTACTATACAGATTACAGGCATGTTCTCACTCAGCACTTAAAATCACTACAAACGAAAAGTTTATAAAATAATCAATCTAATGAATGTCTTTAAATACTATATTAAGCTCAAAATCACGACAAAAAACAAATTAAAATTAACATTATTCTGATCAGTTGGACTTCCACAGTTCACTACTATACAAGTCACAGGCATGTTGTCAGCACTCAAAATCACCAAAAACGTAAAGTTTATAAAATAATTAATCTAATGAATGTCTTTAAATACTATATTAAGCTCAAAATCACGACAAAAAACAAATTAAAATTAACATTATTCTGATCAGTTGGACTTGCACAGTTCACTATTATACAAGTGACAGGCATGTTGTCAGCACTCAAAACCACCAAGAACGTAAAGTTTATAAAATAATTAATCTAATGAATGTCTTTAAATACTATATTAGCTCAAAATCAGGACAAAAAAACAAATTAAAATTAACATTATCCCGATCAGTTGGACTTCCACAGTTCACTAATATACAAGTCACAGGCATGTTGTAGTGATGAGCGAGACTGGTCTTGGTCTTGCGGTCTTGGTCTTGGTCTTGCAGCAAGACCAAGACCAAGACCAAGACCGCCCTTTGGTTGCAAGACCAAGACCAAGACCAAGCTTGCAAGAACAAGACCAAGACCGAACCTTGCAAGACCACGCAAGACCAAGACCAACCTGCAAGACTCTTGCACTTTTTGCGAAGTTGGTTTTTTATTATTTAACTTTATTTATTTAGTTCAATAATATATACTGACATTGTAAGAAACCTTAAACAATATCGAATTTTTAAAATACATAATATTTTGGTTATATTTTTAAGTCGTTTTGATTAAGTCAAACGGTTTGCATTTTCTCAACCTTCAAAGTGTCCAGAAGGCCAGTTTTCAAACGGCGACAGTTCAAGGACAATTGAAGTTACTTGTAAGACAAAAAATGTAATTATAGATAGGGTAATCCATTTAAAAAAATGCAATTAAAACGGTTTTTATTTACCAGTAGTTTTCGCTTTTTTGTCTAATAAAAATACTTACACTTATTTCAATTCTTTTCGCATAATCGAGGAAAAATGTAGGTCGTTAAATTTAAAATGAATATAAAAAATATCATAATAGATTTTGAAAAGGGATTTACAATGCTGTGAAAGCATTGTGGCCTGAATAAAAAATACCTGGTTGTCGATTGTAATGTGTCAAGCTTGGTATCGCAAAATCTAAAGCTTAGGTTCAGTTTCTGAATATAATGACAAAAATTCCGATACTGGGAAATTTTTAAAATTATTTTTTGGATTAATTTTTTACAATAAACGAAAGTTGGAAGTTGAATTATTTGTGAAAATCCCGGATGACAAACGTGTAAAGAATTTTACTGATTTCATAGTTGGAAAACTATTTGGAAGAATCTAGGTTTTCCCCAGAAAGGACCAGTAGTACAAATAGTATGTGCCGCACATGCGCATCATTTCAGTGTGTTTTAAATTCTAGTTTTTACTACCCACATCCGAATATTTTCAACTTTTTAAATGTCATAATGGGTATTCAATCCAAAAATATGTGAAAATAAAAAGTGCGAATAACTCGTGTTACGAGAGCAATGTAGTTTAAATAAAATTAAAGAACTGCAAGATAACAAATTACAGAATTAAGCGTTTATAACTCCCCATTAGGTTTAGTTATTATGTTATAGTATTAGGTCTATAAATAGGTATGGTAAATATGTACGTATGTACTAAAAAGTATGTTTTAGCATTGATTAATACTGGGTAAGTTTATAATCAATGGTTTTAGTTAGTTTATAAAAAAAGTTAATTATATTAAATAATGATTAAATAGAGTAAAAAATATTTGATTTTTGTGTTCTCTTAAAAAAAATTAATTTATGTTCTTAAATTTGACCCTCGTAGGATAAATACTACAGTGTTCGAGTGAAAGGAGCAGATCATTATCTGTTAACAACTATAAACCGTTTATCCCTTTTCGTAAAATCCGTGAACTGAAGGGCCCCGACCATTTGTGGCATCTTTAAGAAGCTCTTTTTCTTTAACATTTTATTAAAATACAGGGGCAATAAACAATAATCCAGACTCAACACGTGGTCTGAAGGCAGGCGGCAGGTATCGATAGCATGCAAAACACAACGTGACACAACCAAAGTCGGCAATTAGGTTAGGTTTTTCCTACTGATTAACATTACCATTATAAAAATATACTCTAATCCCTTTATATAGAGGGAAATAATTAGGTCATTAGGTGAATGTATAATGTTAAAATTGGTATCCGTTTGAAACTACATTCTACATTCTGTTAAAATTTTAAAGCAAAAAATATAGTTTCATTCTTCACATCTTTATTTATTTCAATGTACATTTTATTCGAAATTGTTTGGTTCAAATTATTACTACCAAAAAAGCAAGACTAGCAAGACTCTTGCAGCAAGACCAAGACCAAGAACAAGACCGGCTAGTGCAAGACCAAGACCAAGACCAAGACTGCCTTTTAGCTGCAAGACCAAGACCAAGACCAAGCTTGCAAGAACAAGACCAAGACCAAGACTAGCCTGGTCTTGGTCTTGTTCTTGTTTTGCTCATCACTAGCATGTTGTCAGCACTCAAAATCACCAAAAACGTAAAGTTTATAAAATAATTAATCTGATGAATGTCTTTAAATACTATACTACCTCAAAATCACGACAAAAAACAAATAAGAAAAATCAATAATTACATTGAGTTTAGGTTAAGAACAGTTTTGTGTGCCAACCAAAGATCACGTGATTTAACTTTGACAGGTCGATGGATTCCCTAATAGTTTCTTCTTGGTTATCCATAATAACCACATATATGAAATTGAAAATGTAAGATTTGTAGAAATCTTTTGCGAATTAAAAGAAGCAGACATAATAATAATAGGGTTTTATTAACTTTACGAACATAACTTCGATTAAAATCCATGTTTCAATAAATTGAATCTACAGAACTATTGGGGTGTGTGTATGAGGTTACAAAACATCCGTTTTATCGGAAAAAGTTAAAATAAATTTATCTTTATCCGATGTCGGAAGCGTAGTAAAAAATTTCGGATGAAATTCGGCGCGAAAATATGTTCTTACCAATGAGAATACGTTCGAATCAACGTATTGTCGGAAATCGGATACATGGCAGTCCGCCCTAAGTTGGAAGTGACAGAAAAAAAGGTACGTCCGTAATCACCGTCATTTATAACATTTATTCTAGTTGTTGATAGATGACGCTATAATCGAACAGAAAATGATTTACGAATTATATACAGGGTGAGACAAATAAAGGGCCTATTAGAAATATCTCGAGAACTAAAGGCAACAGAATCACGAAAATTGGAATAAAGGGGTTTTGAAGGATGATCTATTAAATGAAAATATTTTCATCTCTTTGCAACTTCCGGTTATCACGGAAGTTGCTTGTAACTTCGTTTTTTAAATGGGACACCCTGTATATTTTTACATATTTGGATTCTCTTCGATGTCTTCTTTCTTAAAATATGAGGTTTTGTAATATTATACAGGGTATTTTAAAAGATAATTACGTTTTTTTATTAATTTCGTAGCAAAATTAATACCCTGTAGAATTGTAGTAGTTTGACATCTAAAACTCTACTTACGTTCAAATGATTTTTAATATACTCTACTATTGTTAAGAATCATAAGTATAGCTATATTTTTAATTTTAGTATACAGGGTTGGTCGAAACTCGGAATGAGTATTTTCTGAGTTTTCTTAAATAGAACACCCTGTATTTTAGTATTGTAATGAAATGATATTTTATGATACTTTTTTATTTCTTAAGCATTCCGTATACCTAACTGCTTTAATTTGTGCTTAATTGTTAATCGCACCAACAATCTTAACTACGTAGGTATTTTGATAGCTAAACCATTATTGGTAATTTTAAGGACCAGTCTGGATTAATAGAGAGATTTTGCACCTCTTATTTTGCAATTCCGTTTTGGTTATCGTTATACTACGTCTGCGCAGTAGCGAATATATGATCCGTTGTCGTTATTAAACATAAGGGATTCCGTAATTTACGGAGGTTTAAAGTAGTGCTTATCGTTATCGTTATAGTAATGGTTAAATTGCTTTGTTGCCAGAATGTAAAAAAATCAGTAAAATTACATTTACATAGATTCTAATTTTGATGACCTATAAATTAAAATATCAAAAACTATTCAAGTATATGCTTAAAATTACAATAACGTTGTGAAGTGAGGTTATGTTTAAATAACGATAACGATGACACGAAAAACCTACTTGACAGGCTGCAAAAACTCTGCTTTTTAACGTTGCCGTAATCGTTATGCTTAATAAAGTTAACCATAGCGGAGCCAAAATCAGTGGTTATTTTAAGAGGTGCAAAATCTCTCTAATATGTGTTTATTTCTGAAAAATTATTTGGGATTGAGTATTTTCACGGCCAGCCTAATAAAATTTTACGTATTTTTTGTTGCAATTAATGTTTAGCTTGAATCACCAATAACTCACAAATTAAAGCAGTTAGGTATAGGGAATGCTTAAGAAATAAAAAAGTACCTACTATAAAATATTTCACTACAATACAAAAATACAGGTTGTTCTATTTAAGAAAACTCAGAAAATACTCATTCCGATTTTCGACCAACCCTGTATACTAAAATTAAAAATTTAGCTATACTAATGCTTCTTAACAATAGTAGAGTATATTAAAAATCATTTGAACGTAAGTAGAGTTTTAGATGTCAAACTACTACAATTCTACAGGGTGTGAATGTTGCTGCGAAATTAATAAAAAAAAACGTAATTATCTTTTAAAATACCCTGTATAATATTACAAAACCTCATATTTTAAGAAAGAAGACATCGAAGAGAATTTAAAAATGTAAAAATATACAGGGTGTCCCATTAAAAAAACGAAGTTATAAGCAATTTCCGGTATAACCGGAAGTTGCAAAGAGATGAAAATATTTTTATTTAATAGATCATCCTTCAAAACCCCTTTATTCCAGTTTTCATGATTCTGTTGCCTTTAGTTCTCGAGATATTTCTAATAGGCCAGTTATCTGCCTCACCCTATATACGACTATAATCTGTACAATTTATAAGACCATACAAATCAAAGAAAATACCATTTTATAAATGCAATAAACACAATTATTGATTTTTTTTTATACCAAATTTGAAAATAAAAGGGTTATACTGAAATATCCTTTTAATTCTTGGCTGTAGGATTCTGACAACTGTCACATTTAACTTAAATATCATGTTAGAATAAATGTTATAAATGTGTCACGGACTTACCTTTTTTTCTGTCACTTGTGACGTACTGAAAAATGCCTCTGAGAAGGACCATAGTAGTAAATGGTGAAAATAGGCCTTAGTGGAGTCAATGAAGGTTTTCACCTCCGATTTCGTTGAACCTCCATTGATTTTTATGAAAATTGGTGAGTAGTTAGAGGATACCTCAAGGAACAAAGGTGACATAATGCCAACTTGCGCTTTTACCCTGGGGGTGGATACCACCCTTTCTCGGGGGTGAAAATTATTTTATTAAAAATAATACCACTAATCGATAGAGGGACAAATTATAAGTAAAATTTGTTATATAAAGTTATTCCAATAAATCAATAGTTCTTGAGTTATAAAAGATCAAAAGTTTTGATTTTTCCTGAAAAAAATCCATGTTTTAAAGCATTTTTCATAAATAACTCAAAAACCATAAGTTTCTTTAAAAAAGTTGTTATTACCAAAATCGAATATAATATAAAAATAAATAAGCTCCTTATTCGAAAAATCCTTTATTACATATATAGTCCAGAAAGCCACTGCGCATCCGCTAGGAAAAATATTCTAATTCGGATTTTTTGCACAATCTTACTCAAAAAGGACTCCTTTTAACAAATTTGCATGTTGCCAGGACCAAAAGGTGGTCAAAAATTTTTTAAACGTTTTTTCTTTTGTTTTTTTCCTAAAATTATTTTTTTTTGCATGGAAAAAAGTTTTTTTAGGTTTTTTGGATCATTCCAAACAGAAAAGGTCTTTAGTGACTTTTCTCTAAAAATGATAGTTTTTGACATATAAGTGATTAAAAATTGAAAAATTGCGAAATCGGCCATTTTTAACCCTCAAAAACTATGTGAAAAACTGAAAATTTTAATGTTGCCAAGGTAGGTAGATATTCTTTAAACATCGATTGATGAAATCCCGAAGAGTTTTTTGCAATACAATATTCAAAACTCCTTTGTTTTTTAATTGCGAATCAAGCGTGCGCGACACTATTTTCCACCGACAGTATGGTGCAAATGAAAGGAATAAATTCGTTATTTCGTAAACCGGCGACTTTAAGGAAAAAGCCAGAAATAGGTCGATTTTTATTTTTAAGTTATGAGATTGTGGCATATATGGTATGCTAGTGACGTCATCCGTCTAGGCGTGATGACGTAATCGATGATTTTTTTAAATGAGAATAGGGGTCGTGTGGTAGCTCATTTGAAAGGTTGTTCAATTCGAATTTATTCAGTAATGTAAACATTTACATAATTATTTATACAGGGTGTCCTTCTACTTCTTTTTTTGTCAAATAATTTAATTTAATAAAAATTTTTTGGACACCCCGTATAAATAATTATGTAAATGTTTATATTACTGAATAGAGAATTGAAGAACCTTTCAAATGAGCTAGTACACGACCCCTATTCTCGTTTAAAAAAATCATCGATTACGTCATCACGTCCAGATGGATGACGTCACTAGTATACCATATATGCCACAATATCATAACTTAAAAATAAAAATCGACCTGTTTCGGGATTTTTCCTTAAGTCGCCGGTTTACGAAATAACAAATTTATTCCTTTCATTTGCACCATACTGTCGATGGAAAATAGTGTCGCGCACGCTTGATTCGCAATTAAAAAACAAAGGAGTTTTGAATATTGTATTGCAAAAAACTCTTCGGGATTTCATCAATCGATGTTTAAAGAATATCTACCTACCTTGACAACATTAAAATTTTCAGTTTTTCACATAGTTTTTGAGGGTTAAAAATGGCCGATTTCGCAATTTTTCAATTTTTAATCGCTTATATGTCAAAAACTATCATTTTTAGAGAAAAGTCACTAAAGACCTTTTCTGTTTGGAATGATCCAAAAAACCTAAAAAAAAACTTTTTCCATACAAAAAAAAATAATTTTAAGAAAAAAACAAAAAAAAACGTTTAAAAAATTTTTGACCACCTTTTGGTCTTGGCAACATGCAAATTTGTTAAAAGGAGTCCTTTTTGAGTAAGATTGTGCAAAAATCCGAATTAGAATATTTTTCCTAGCGGATGCGCAGTGGCTTTCTGGACTAATACAAAGTGAGTTATATGCAATTGAATGTATATTTTTTTTCCGCGAGTACTCAAATCTTAGTATTCAAGCTTAAATAACAGGAAAACGATGCACTTTGTTAAATATAGATACAAAACATTTTAATAAAGTACTTATAGGTAACTATCAAAAAGCTATATAAGAAGTCGATAGCATTAAAATTAAGCAAGTTATGATAGAAATAAGAGGACCCTTTCAGATTTTTTAGGGAAGAATGAAAAATGAAACATACGTCATTTCTACAAAAATTAAAATTTATAGTAACCCATTTAAAACTTTATTTATTTTAACATGAGTAATAACTTCAATAATTTTGACCAGTTTAGAATGCATATTTTTGAAAAAAAAAAATACGATTAAAAAAATTAGAATTTTTCAAATTTTCGTGAATTTCATTTTCTTTTGATAATAACTCCAAAAATGCTCGATATACTTAAAAAATGGTACAGAACAAAATTTTGGTTTTAACTTTATTTAAGCTTTTTCTTTTTTTAATATTTTTTTACGACAAAAAATAACCGAGATAGAAACATTTAAAAGCTAAATTTTACTGCGAGAACCATGTAACCGGGGCCCTTTCACCTTGTATTAAAAAAAAATAAAGTATTTAGAAAATAATGCTTAATACAGTGTTATAGACCTTTTACTTAGCTTTGTAATGGTTTTTGGATAAATGTCATATTTCAAAAATTTTAATTTTTATTTTTTTTATTTAATCAGTTAAGCCCATTCGTACCTTTCGGTGTTGGGCTGTTTACAACTAGTTCAATATCTACATTTCAATACATTTTAATAATTATACAAAACTTTTATTTTAACAATACAATTTTAATAAATATAAATTACTTATTTGACCCATTTTTCTGTCCATATGTTTTAATCTTATGGTGCTTCTTTGATACTTCTTTTCCATGCTGTTCTATTTTGAGCCAATTGTTTTGCCATACTCCATTGCAGTCCTCTCTTCTCTGCCTCTTGTCTAACTTGTTCTTCCCATCTCATTCTTGGGCGACCTACTTTATTTTTTACTTGTACTCTGACTTCATATACTTTTTTCGTTATTCTTGTGTCGTTTAGTCTGTGGATGTGGCCCAACCATCCTAACTGTCGTTCCCCTATAATTGTCTCTATGGGTTTTATCTTTAGAGCTTGAGTTATTGTGTCGTTTCTTATTTTGTCTCTTCGTGTGACCCCTTATATTTTTCTCAAGATTCTCATCTCTGTAGCTTTGATTTTTCTTTTATTGTTCTTTGTTAGCGTCCACGACTCACTCCCATAGACGATTGATGGTCGAACCACTTTTTGGTACACTTGTGTTTTGACTTCTTTGGGTACCTCTTTCTTTCCAAAGAACGTAATTTCAAAAATTAACGGAGTTATTTTAAAAAAACCAATAACATTTTCTTTGAAAAAATTTTATAGCGGAGATTTTGTATGTATACAAGTTGTGGGAAGTACAATTAGTCGTTTGTTGTAGGAGATACGAAAAAAGTTTATTTAGGTGAGATTGAGGCATAGATAATATCAGAATTTAAATACATTTCCAAATATACAGGGCCACCCATATTGACAGGGTGAAACAAAATTATCTTTTGTTTAATGGAACACCCTGTATATTTTTACATTTTTGGATTCTCCTCTATGTTTTATTTCTGAAAATATCAGGTTTTGTGACGAAGTAGTTTAAAATATAATTAAGTTTTTTTTTCAAATTACATAGCAATATTCACCCCCTGTATAATTGTAGTGATTTGACGTCGGAAAATCAATTTATGTTCAAGTGATTTTTAATATAGTCTATTATTGTTAAAAATTATTAATCTAGCAATACGTTTAATTTTAGCTAATACAGGGTTGGTCGAAACTGAATGAGTGTTTTATCAATGTTTGAGAGTATGAGTTTTCTCAAACGGAGCAGCCTGTAATACCTGTAATGAGCATTGTAATGAAATGCTATTGTATGGCACTTTATTATTTCCCACCCTGCCAGTGAGAACTGAATTTATTTTTGAAATCCCTAACTTTATATCTTTAATTATTTTAAATATTGTAAACTATTAAAAAACAATCAAATTAAATTGAAATGAATAACCAGTGTATATCTTCCACATTTACTTCATATTAAACGTAGCCTGTACCATAACATTGCACAGATTATTATCCCTTTATAGCAACGATATACCATGAATGTGTATTCATACTTGAGAAATGTCCTATATCCAGTCTCACAAAAAAGGGATTCCTCAAACATAATATATATGCAAACAAAATCAGCCAAAGTGATTTGCGATATCTAATGAAAGGTATGTTCCGTTTGTTTGTAGAATTATATTTAATTAGATTTGCTTTAATTACTAAAATAAATAAATTTTCAATTATATTTTATGTATTTGTGGAAAAGGAAACCTAGCATTAGCGGCCATATTTCTATAACGGCCAATGGTTTTCTATTTTTAGTGGCCGTTATTGACAGATTTTACTGTACCAATAATATTTTATTAAATTATGAAACATTATTTAAATAAAAAATTTATAAACTTGATAAAAGTAAGTTTGCTTAGAATTTACTCCTCTATAGTGTTCACCCATGAGAAGGGGTAACATCCACCCCCAGGATAAAAGCGCAAGTTAGTACCACATCATTTTTGTTTCTTGAGGTATCCTCTAACTAACCAATTTTCATGAAAATTGATGGAGGTTCAACGAAATCAGGGGTGAAAACCTTCAGTGACTGCCTTTTTGGAAATATAAAAGAATAATTTTTTTCGTGATTGTCGATTTGCTAATTTTCTGATTTTTGGTTGCTATAAGGTTTGAAAAATTAATAAAAATTATAAATCATGCACATAAATGTAAAAAAATATTTATTTTACTTAATTAAACGAGATTGCTTGAGCCAGAATGCTGAAATCTGCATTTTTATCATTAAAAAAAGGTGGATTTCACCCCTAAAATGCAGAAAGCGCAACTTGGTGCCATATCGCTTTTGTTTTTTGAGGTATCCTCTAACTACTTAACAATTTTCATGAAAATCGATGAAGGTTCAAAGAAATCGTGGGTGAAAACATTCAGTGACTACACTTTCAGAAATATAGAAGCATAAGGTTTTCGTGATTTTCGACTTGTTAATTTTCGGATTTTTGGTTGCTATAAGGTTTGAAAAATTAAAAAAAAATGTAATTCCTGCACATAAATATAAAAAAAATATATTTATTTTTCTTAATTAAACGAGATTACTTGCGCCATAATGCGGAAATCTGCATTTCTTACAATTTAAAAAGTAGGGGTGTATTGCACCCCTAAAATGCAAAAGCGCAAGTTGATGCTATATAACTTTTATTGCTTAAGGTGTCCTCTAACTACTTACCCATTTTCATGAAAATCGATGAAGGTTCAATGAAATAGGAAGTGAAAATTTAGTGACTACACTTTCAGAAATCTAAAAAATAATTTTTAAAAAAGGGGTGTATTTCACCCCTAAAATGCAAAAAGCGCAAGTTGGCACTATGCCACCTTTGTTCCTTGAGGTATCCTTTAACCAGTTACCAATTTTTATGAAAATCGATGGAGGTTCAACGAAATCTGAGGTATAACTCATATCCAACTTCATTGACTCCACTACCTGGGATCCTGATGATTCTATTTTGTGTATCTTTTACGTTTTATTGTTATTCTAGCATATTATATCTTGCTTTTAGTAAAAAAAAAATTCTTATAATCTGGTTTTTATTTTAGATACCCCACCTGATATTAGAATAGAAGTTGCAAGTACCAAACCATTCAATTCTCCCCAAGTACATTTGAAAACAAGTACTAGGGAACAACCATATAAATGTGAAATTTGTGATAATCTGTTTACTACAAAAGGTAATTTAAAGATACATATGAGAATTCACACTGGTGAAAATCTTTATAAATGTGAAATTTGTAGTAAGCAGTTTACTCAACTAAGTAATTTAAAGGTGCATATGAGAATTCACAGTGGTGAAAAACCTTATGAATGTGAAATTTGTAGTAAGCAGTTTACTCAACTACGTAATTTATATACACATATGAAATGTCACACAGGTGAAAAACCTTATAAATGTGATATTTGCTCTAAACAGTTTGCTCAGAAAATTTCTCTAAATACGCATATGGCAGCTCATACTGGTGAAAAACCTTATAAATGTGAAATTTGTAGTAAGCTATTTTCTACAAAAGGTAATTTAAAGGAGCATATGAGAATTCACAGTGGTGAAAAACCTTATAAATGTCAAATTTGTTCTAAACAGTTTACTCATAACACTTCTCTAAATACACATATGGCAGTTCATACTGGTAGAAAACCTTATAAATGTGAAATTTGTAGTAAGCTGTTTACTACAAAAGGTAATTTAAAGGAGCATATGAGAATTCACAGTGGTGAAAAACCTTATAAATGTGAAGTTTGTAGTAAGCTGTTTACTAAAGTAGGTAATTTAAATACTCATATGAAATATCACAGTAGTAAAAAATTTTATAAGTGTAAAATTTGTACTAAGATGTTTACTACAACAGATAATTTAAAGGTGCATATGAAATGTCACACTGGTGAAAATCCTTATACATGCGAAATGTGCTCTAAGCAATTCGCTCAGAAAATTTCTCTAAATACTCATATGGCAGTTCATACTGGTGAAAAACCTTATAATTGTGAAATTTGTAGTAAGATGTTTACTACAAAAGGTAATTTAAAGATGCATATGAAATGTCACACTGGTGAAAAACCTTATAAATGTGAAATATGTTCTAAGCAATTTGCTCAAAAAATTTCTTTAAATAATCATATGGCAGTTCATACTGGTGAAAAACCTTATAAATGTGAAATTTGTTGTAAACAATTTACTCAGAAAATTTCTCTAAGTACTCATATGAGAGTTCACACTGGTGAAAGACCTTATAGTTGTGAAATTTGTAGTAAGCAGTTTATTACACCAAGTAATTTAAAGGATCATAATATGAGATTTCCCACTGGTGAAAAACCTTATAAATGTGAAATTTGTAATAAGCTGTTTACTCAAAAAGGTGATTTAAATCGTCATATGAGAATTCACAATGGTGAAAAACCTTATAAATGTGAAATTTGTAGTAAGCAGTTTACTAAACTATGTAATTTAAAGGATCATAATATGAGATTTCACACTGATGAAAAACCTTATAAATGTGAAATTTGTAGTAAGCAGTTGATTAAACTAAATAGTTTAAAGGATCATATGAGAATTCATACTGGTGAAAAACCTTATAAATGTGAAATCTGTAATAAACAGTTTACTGCAAAACAGAGTTTAAACGATCATATAAGAATTCATACTGGTGAAAAATCTTATAAATGTGAAATTTGTAGTAAGCAGTTTACTCTAAAAAGCAATTTAAAGGTGCATATGAGAATTCACAGTGGTGATAAACCTTATAAATGTAAAATTTGTACTAAGATGTTTACTACAAAAGGTAATTTAAATATGCATATAAAATGTCACACTGGTGAAAAACCTTATAAATGTTAAATACTGATACCTAAACTCCAAAATTTCTCAACTGGCTTGTTCGGTTTACACAATTTTGGTCCTTAAATCAAATACTCAAGCGGGCTACTGCATTCTGTACTGTTTCAGCACAAAAGTCACTGAAAGTCGAATAATGTCGAATGGTACAATGTTGCCAAAATTATCGTTTTTTGTTGGAAATGATTTCTTCAACTAAAAATGCCAATCTATTTTGTATTATAGTAATCTATTATTATTATAGTAATATTATCATAATAATAATTTATCTTTTTTTTTTAATATAAACAATACAAAATAATAAATAACCATAAACTTTAAAAAAAATATATGAAACATACTATTAAAATTTAAGAAAAACAAATGGGTGCTATTATAGTATGCGGGGTTGTACTATAGTATGCGGTCTACCAAGGTATGCGGTGTATAAGCCCCATTATGTTACAATGCCGACAAGAAAATCTTTACAAAGTGAATAAAACGAATATAAGAATTATTATTTTAATATTGCAAATTAATACTTAATTATAATAATTAAATTTGTCGCATCAATTTGCTATTTTATTTCGGAATAAGCAAAATTTGTGGCTTATTCCCAACTGAACTAGTAAATTGATATGGCAAAGTATTCATTTGTAAAATTAAAACAATAATTCTTGTGACTTTTGCGTTTTATTCACTTTGTAAAGATTGTTTTTGACGGTACTGTATACATGTGCGGTGTCATATAAGTAGGTGTAGGTTGTCCATAAAGACCAAAATACGAAAACCGAAAAAAGACAGTTGAGAGGTATAAATAACATCAGATTTTCTAATTGTGGGATTTGATCTCGTGGCTGTTTTAGGTGTTTTGTGGCTTTCCAGAGACTATAGTTAGTATCGGCTGAAGGTGATAAGTTTTGTAGATATTCTGCGAGTGGTTTATTTTTAAGGCTTCTGTTTCTTTTAGCTGTCTTGCAGTTCAATTGTATCTTCGTCTATCATCCGGATGCCTTGTTCTTTGCCAAGTGTTCCTTAGTCTTCTCTTTTCGTTAATCATCTCCCCTGATATTTGAGTGCCGGTTTACTTGTTTTTGTTTTGGTGTTGTGGTGGGGGTTGATTTCCATGCTATCCCTTGGACCAGTGTTGTGAAGTACTCCACCTCCACCGTATCTTCGAGTAGTACATTCTTTCACGGTTTTTGCTCTAAATTTTAAAGAACCCCTTGAATTGACATGAAATTTGGCATACGCATAGCTTACATGTCATAGAAAAAAAGTGATATTGTGCCGATGTGTGCTTTTGTCCTGGGGGTGACTTTCACCCCCTCTTGAGGGTGAAAAAATATATGCCCAAAATAAGTCTGGAAATGGATAAACTGACTAATTTTAAGCAACTTTTGTTCTATAGAAATTTTTCGCCAAGTCAACACTTTTCGAGTTATTTGTGAGTGAATATGGTCATTTTTCAACGAAATAGCTACATTTTTAGACGGTTTTTCGCTAATAACTCAAAAAGTAAGTATTTTGTCGAACAAAACGTTCTTAGCAAAAATATAGTCTGTAAAAAAGTAAAAAATGGTGTAGGCTTAGAACCAGAGTTATAGCCAATGAAAAATAGGTGCATATTCGCCAAATTTCAAATAGAATATTTCAACATGAAATATCCAAAAAAATGAGCACTTTTTGGAGAAAGTCAATAATAACTTTTTAAAGTGTTTAGAAAAAGCTTTATTTCTGTTTTTATAAAAAGTTTCTAGCATCAAATTTATGCAAGTTACGCTCAAAATAAAGTTGGTCCCTTTTGTTTTGGCAAAAAAAAATCAGGAAGACCACCCCTAATTAACAACTGAAATGAAATTAATCGTTACTGCTCCACAAATTATTTTATTTATGTTGTGTTTATGATCTGTAAGTTTCATCGATTCAAAGTGAATTATTTTTGAAGAAATTTGGTTTTAAAGTGAAATTTAAAAAAAAAAAAATTTTGAAAAATATGCTTTTTTTCAAAATAACTTCTGTATTTTTTGTTTTTTTTTTTGTATTTCTTTCTTCTTCTGTATTTTCTCCTGATAAATCCTGTATTTTTTGTTTTTCTGTAAGACAAAAACTGATTAAGATTTGTTGTTTCTAAATTTGCATACATTCGTGATCAGTGACTCGTTCAACCTCTTTCAACTACAGCCCTTTCAAAAATAAGGACTTTGAACCGATGAAACCTACAGATCATATACACAATACGTACACGAGTCAAAAAACTTGTGAAGTCGTAATGATTAAGTTCATTTGAGATACTAATTAGGAGGTGATTTTCCCGATTTTTTTACAAAAAAAAAAGGACTAGCTTTATTTTGAGCGTAACTACATAGTTTACTTTTGACGCTAGAATTTTTTTATAAAACAACATTTTTAAACACTTTAAATAAGTTGTAATGAGTTTTCCCCGGAATGTGCTTCATTTTTAGTTATTTCACGTTAATGTATTCCATTTTGGAATTTGACGAATATGAACCTATTTTTCATTAGATATAACTCTGCTTCTACTAGGTATAGAGACGTGGTATTTACACCATTTTTTTTTTATTTACAGGCTATATTTTTGCTAAGAATGTTTTTTTCGAAAAAATACTTACTACTTGAGTTATTTTCGAAAAACCGTCTAAAAACGTGGTTATTTTGTTGAAAAAATGAACATATTCACTGGCAAATAACTCAAAAAGTATTGACTTAATGAAAAAAATCTATGGATCAAAAGTTACTTAACATTAGTCAGTTTATCCATTTCCGGACTTACTTTGGACGTACATTTTTTCACCTCCAAGAGGGCGTGAAAATCACCCCCAGAGCAAAAGCACACATCGGCACAATATCACTTTTTTTCTTTGACTTGTTAGCTATGTGTGTGCCAAATTTCATGTCAATCCAAGCGGTTCTTTAAAATTTAGAGGTTTTGCAATATTTTACCGTTAAAGAACGTGCTAGAGGTCTTTGCATTCTTATCTATCTATCGGAATAGATCCCAGTCAGTTATGTTATTGCATAAGGTTACTGGTTTTTCTTTTATTACTATCTTTATTACTATCGAAGAGTTAATTGTAGCAATTACTGGTGTATGATCAGAGGCAATATCAAAATTTTACTGTATGTCTAGGTATACTTATGCAAAACCTTTTGTAATGAAGAAATCTTCATATAAATATATGTGAAATTTTTGATACAGTGTTTCTATTATTGTGTGTATTTTTTACGTTTTATTATTATAGCATATTATACAGGGTGTAACGAAAATACAGGTCATAAATTTAATCACGTATTCTGGGACCAAAAATAGTTTGATTGAACCTAACTTACCTTAGTACAAATGTGCATATAAAAAAAGTTACAACCCTTTGAAGTTACAAAATGAAAATCGATTTTTTCCAATATATCGAAAACTATTAAAGATTTTTTATTGAAAATGGACATATGGCATTCTTATAACAGTAGCATCTTAAGAAAAAATTATAGTGGAATTTGGACACCCTATAAAAATTTTATGGGGGTTTAGTTCCTTTAAACCCCCCCAAACTTTTGTGTACGTTCCAATTAAATTATTATTGTAGTACCATTACTTAAACACAATACTTTTAAAACTTTTTTGGCTCTTAGTACTTTTTCGAAAAGTCGGTTTTTATCGAGATATTTTGAAGATTTGTCAAATCTACCACATACTTTTATATGGTTAAGTACGATTATGGAGACTTGGTAATAATATGAAAATTTATGTATGATTTACATTTTTAGGTATATTTTGAACCGTATTAAAAAAGAAACCATATCTCGATAAAAGGTGCCTTCTCGAAAAAATACAAAGAGACAAAAAAGTTTTAAAAACACTGTGTTTAACTAATGGTACCGCAGCAATATTTTAATTGGAACGTATACAAACATTTGGGGGGTTTAAAGAACAAAACCCCCATAAAATTTTTAGTAAACATATTAAAAAATAAGCCTCAACTCGATAAAAACTGCCTTATCGAAAAAACCCTAAGAGGCAAAAAAGTTTTAAGAATATTAAATTTAACTAATCGTACTACAATAATAATTTAATTGAGACGTACACAAAAGTTTGGGGGGGTTAAAGGGAACAAAACCCCCATAAAATTTTTATGGGGGTTTTGTTAACCATAAAATTTTTATCGTGCACAAATTGCACGATAATTTTTCTTTAAGATCCTCCTGCCATAAATCCATTTTCAATAAAAACCTCTAATTGTTTTCGATATATTTGAAAAAATCGATTTTCATTTTGTAACTTCAAAGGGCTATAACTTTTTTTATGTGCATATTTGTACTAAGGTAAGTTAGGTTCATTCGAACTATTTTTGGTCCCGGAATATGTGATTTAATTTATGACCTGTATTTTTGTTACATCCTGTATTTTGCTTTTAGTAAAAAACAAATTCTTATGATTTGGTTTTTATTTTAGATGCCCCACCTGATATTACAATGGAAGTTGCCAGTACCAAGCCATTTAATTCTGCCAAAGTACATTCGAAAGCATGTACTGATGAAAGACCATATAAATGCGAAATTTGTAATAATCTGTTTACTACAAAAGGTAATTTAAAGATACATATGAAAATTCACACTGGTGAAAATCTTTATAAATGTGAAATTTGTAGTAAGCAGTTTACTCAACTAAGTAATTTAAAGATACATATGAGAAGTAACAGTGGTGAAAAACCTTATAATTGTGAAATTTGTAGTAAGCAGTTTACTGCAAAAAATAGTTTAAATAATCATATGAGAATTCACACTGGTGAAAAACCTTATAACTGTGAAATTTGTAATAAGCTGTTTATTACAAAAGGTAATTTAAAGATGCATATGAGAATTCACAGTGGTGAAAATCTTTATAAATGTGAAATTTGTAGTAAGCAGTTTGGTCATCTAAGTGCTTTCAGTTATCATATGAAAGTTCACACTGGTGAAAAACCTTATAACTGTGAAATTTGTAATAAGCTGTTTATTACAAAAGGTAATTTAAAGATGCATATGAGAATTCACACTGGTGAAACACCTTATAAATGTGAAATTTGTAGTAAGCAGTTTGGTCATCTAAGTGCTTTCAGTTACCATATGAAAGTTCACACTGGTGAAAAACCTTATAAATGTGAAATTTGTGGTAAGCTGTTTACTCAAAAAGGTGATTTAAAGTGTCATATGAGAATTCACACTAGTGAAACACCTTATAAATGTGAAATTTGTAGTAAGCAGTTTGGTCATCTAACTCATCTAAGTTATCATATGAAAGTTCACACTGGTGAAAAACCTTATAAATGTGAAATTTGTGGTAAGCTCTTTACTCAAAAAAGTGATTTAAAGATGCATATGAGAATTCACACTAATGAAACACCTTATAAATGTGAAATTTGTAGTAAGCAGTTTACTCTCTTCTCATATTTAAAGCGGCATACGAGAATCCACACCGGTAAAACTTCTTCTTCTAATGGCGCTACAACCCTTTGTGAGTCTTAGGAAGATTCGTATTTATCCGTTCGGGCATCCGTTTCCGAAAAATATTGATTTTATGGTTTTAAATATGAACAGTTCATACTGTCCAGAGCGTATAGTATCAGACAACTCTTTGTAAAATCAGGTTTTTATATTTTTCGGAAACGAAACGCTACATGCCCGAACGGATAATATGAATCTTCCTTTAGCCTGTTTAAGAATGTTCTTCAGTGGCTACGCGTGACTTTTTCTAAAGTGTTTTCTAAACCAGATGTAAAAAAATCTTATTTAAAAAAATTATTTTGAACCTCCCAAATATATTGTTTTCAATCCTGTGGGATAAAATTAAACAAATCACTATTCCAAAATTATATGTAATTATATGTAATAGGTCAAATAGCATTTGTGGATTACAAAAAAGCTTTCGACACCATAGAACACACGGCCGTAATAAACGCAATACAAGATTGTAGAATAGACAGCGGATATATTAACTTAATAAAAGAAGCTATCACCCAAACTATTCACCTTAGTTTTGGAGAACGTTTTTCTTCTTCTCATTCTCCTTATGCCCTATAAGAGCGTCGGACTTTGGTATCACCTATCCATCTTTTACCCATTTCTTCCACGCCTTCTGGTCTCCCGCCATTTCCTTCATCTGTTGCACTGGTTTCCCTCTCTTTGTCCCGATGTCCTCGATCTGCTCCATCCACCCCTTTCTAGGTCTGCCCCTTCTTCTTTTCCCCTGTCTTTTGGCGTCTGTCACCTTCTTTACTAGTCTGTTCTCGTTCATCCTAGTTATATGTCCAAACCAATTCAGTTTTCTTTTTTCAATTTTTTTCTCTATTGGTTCCTGACTTACCACGTTTCTGATGTTTTCGTTCCTTCCCTGTCCATCTTCGTCTTTCCAGCTATTTTTCTCAGCTGCTTCATTTCTGCTGCATTTATGGCACTTTCATGTCTTTTATTTGTGACCCAAGTCTCGCTTGCATATAGAAGAGTTGGTACCGTGATTGTATAATGACGTGTATTTTTGTTTCCTGGCTGATTTCCCGTTTTCCCAGTATCGTATTATTAATCGCATAATATATTTTCGTAGCTTTGTTTGTCCTATTTGCAATTTCTAGGTCTAGCTTTCCGCCGTCATTCGATATTATCGTGCCCAGGTGCTCGTAGGCTGGTACAGAACACTCGTGTTTCGCCTTCAATCTCCTGCTCCTGCTGACCTATTTTCATCGTCTTGCATTTGCTGATGTTTATTTCTAATTTCATTTTTTCAATTTCCTCAGTCCATACATCCGTTAGTCGCTGCATCTTTCTCAGGTTGTCTGCTAAGAGAACGATGTCGTCCGCATACAGTAATCCTTCTATCATAACTGGTGTTAGGTGCGTGTAGCCTATAATTGTTAAGTGGTTTGTTCTTCTTTTTACATTTTTAAATAATTTAACCATAATTATGACGAATAGGAGTGGGCTTAGTGCAGCAGAGTGCTCCTTGTTTTATCCCCTTGTTCGTCCTAAATTCTAGTGATCTGCTACCTCCCATTTGTACTTTTTCCACCACTCTGCTGTACGTACTTTTAATTATCTCTAATAGTTTCCTCATAAGAGGTCATATAAATGTTTGTTCCCCGATCAGTATTTTTTTCTATTATATTTCGTAGTATGCTTATGTTGTCAACTGTTTGCCTTTTGGCTCTGACTTCTGTTTGTTAGTCTCAAGTTTTTCTTCTACCTCTATTCTTAATCTTCTTTCTATTTTTCTCGTATAGAGCTTGAACACTACTGATGAGAGGCAAAGATCTCTATAGTTTCCACAGGTGGATTCTTCACCTTTCTTGTGAATTGGGATCAGTAAGTTTTCTTCCCATTCTCTCGGCATTTTGTTTGTTCTCCATGCTTCTCTCATTATTTCCAGCAACCACTTCTTTCCTTCTTTCCCTATCCATTTTATCATTTCGGGATCAATTTTATCTGCTCCGCTCGCTTTTCCTATTTTTATTCTACTTATCGCTTCTTCCAATTCTTCTGTACTTATTTCTTCATTTGGTTTTCGTCTGCTGCTGTCTGTTCTATGGTTTCCTCTGTCTCTATTTCTTCACTTTCCTCGCCCATATATTTCTCTTCATAATATTCCCTCCACACCTCTAGTATCTCTGTTGTATTTGTCTTTAGTTTGTTGTTTGTCTTTTACTCCTCTGAGTTCTTTTCTTTCCTCTTAGGCTCCTTACTTTATTCCAGAAGTATCTGTTGTTGTCTCTGTAATTTTGGTTTAGTGATTCACCGAACTTCTTCCAACTCTCTTTCTTTCCTTTTCTTACTAGTTCTTTCACTATGTTTCTGTGTTTTTGATATGCTTTTTTATCTTGTTCCTCTCTTGTACTATTGTAATTTTTCCACGCCTTCTTCTTTTTCCTCACTTCTTCCTGTATATCTGCATTCCACCATTCCGTCTTTTTTTTAATTTTCTGACCGTTAGCTTTCCGCATATCTCTTCTGCCCTCTTCATTATTACTTCTTTAAATTTTTCCCATTTTTCCTCCATATCCATTTCTATATTCTTTCTCTCCTCCATTTTGAACTCCTTATCAATTTCTTCTTCATATCTCCTTTTCTTTTGTTCATCTTTTAGCTTTTTTATTCTGCTATTCTGCTGTATTCTATCTGTTCTTGTTATACCGGTTTTCGCCATGTCATCTCTGCCATTACCAGTCTGTGATGAGTTCTGATCTCTGCTCTCTGTTCTGTCCAGACTTGTTTTATATTTTGTTTCATTTCTTGCGTTTAGACTACGTAATCTATTGTGCTTTTTGCATCTCTGCCTTCTGCCACAAATGTATATTTATCTTGCAGTACTTGATGTGTAAAGGAGTTTCCTATTAATAGGTCGTTTGTCTGGCAGAATCTGATCATTTTATTTCCGTTTCTGTTTAGTATCTCTTTACCATGTCCTCACATGCACCCAAGTCCTTTGTTTTCAGCTTTCCCTATCCTTGCGTTCCAATCTCCCATTAACACTACTCTTTCACATTTTTCTCGTATCTCATCTAGGGTATTCTGTAGTTCATTGTAGAAATCTTCCATTTTTTCTTCTTCCGTTCCTTCTGTTGGTGCATATATTTGCACTATGTACCATTCCTCTTCCATTTCTATTTTTATGTATATTATTCTCGACGATATAGGTTTGAAATCTGATTCTCTTTTTTCTGTTGTCAGTGACTACTACGTTACTATGCCTACTCCTTCTTTCGCTCTAAGTTCTTTGTCTACCCTGGAGTAATAAATCGTGTAATTGTCTGATATTTTTTCTTTACCTGCATTTACTGCATTTACTTGCATTTCAAATTCTTCCATTTCTTGCACTAATTCGCATTCCTTTCCTCTAAGTGATGTTAAATTCCATATACCAATTTTTAAGTTGTTATTTTCGTTTATTCTAGTTTTTGCGGATTGTCCTTGTTTCACTTCCACGTCTATCGTGCTAGCTGTTTTTTCAATGTCATTTTTCATTTGTCCATTTTCTTGTTGATTATCCTTTCCTTCTATATGTTTTCTTTATCCAAATTCCATTTCGTTGTCTTTGCGTTGTCGTCATCGTCTTTACTATCCTTCGTTTGTTGTTTCCTTGGTTTTTTGGAAAAGATTTCTCTATTTTTTTCGTTTACCTACTCTATTTCATCTTCACTCCTCCCCATTTATTGTAACTTTATTGTAACCTATTTTTACTTCTTTTCCCTTTTCTTTTTCGTCTTTAGCTAGTTCGCGGAGCTGTTTTTGTATTTTCCTCTCTTGTTTCGTCATGTCAGGAGGACGTTTTTAAGAACCTAAACTGGAAATGTAAGGGAATAAACATCAATGGCCGCTACCTCAGTAATCTACGATTTGCGGATGACATAATCCTGATGGCTACTCTGCCCTCCCTCCTAAGGAAAACCACCGCATCTACAGTACTTATAATAATGAGTAAATGGACTTCAAAGAATCTGCAACTTTTAAAAGGTGCTAAAATTGTTACAACAATGCGGTTAGAGACGATTTTACTTTATATCAATAAATCTGTAAATAAACTGTGTTAAAAAAAAAGGAGCAGTAGTTTATCCTAATTTTATGCCTACTATGGCAGATACTGGGAAAAAATTGTAAGTAATATTAGGAATTGCTAAGTAAAACTACAGCATCTACGGATGTATATGGGGTGTTTTTTCTTAGCATATTGTTATAGAAAATAAAATTAAACAACCAAATAAGTTTTTGAATAATTTATTAAATCTACGTATTCAATAAAAAACCACTTTTATTAGACCGAATAAACCCTAACAAACAAAATTTAATACAAAAGCAAAAAAAAAAGGTTTTGCCAAAATTGTGATCTATTTGAAGGCATTCTGGTTTTGAGATTTTTGATAAGGGTTTCTTTTTCATTTTTTGACACTCCACATGGAGATGTAAATGCCTGAGGACTGGGAAGATTTTTATTTAAAATTTTATTTTGAAGAAAATTTATTTCAAGCACTATCGGATTTATTTGTTAACATGTACTTTAAAGAAAATGATCCCCTGTTGGTAACAATTTCTGCTATTTTCGCCAAGTAATGACGAAACTGAATTTTTTTAATTTTTGATTGTGACGCGAAATATTGCCACTTAAAAAAATCTGTATACTGCATTGTTTTTATTGTAACCTTTTTTGAATTTGCATTTCCAACAACCAGTGGCGATTCTAGACCAAAAAAACTGGGGGGGGGGGCAAGTCACAATAGATTTTGAGTGACCGGTTTACAAAAGTGATTATAGTACAAAAGTCCTGTAAAAACTGGGGGGCAGTTTTAGGATTTAGGACAAAAAATAATACTAAATAAGTATTAAGTATAAGTATTAAGAAAATTAAAACGGAAGAAATAAAAAGAAGAAGAAAGTGCAGAAATCAGCAAATTCAACTTCTTAGATCTAAAGTTTTTTAGTGCAGTCACTGAAGGTGGATATGAGCTATTACCTCCGATTTCGTTGAACCTCCATCGATTTGCATGAAAATTGGTGAGTGGTTAGAGGATATCTCAAGGAACAAAGGTGGCATGGTGCCAACTTGCGCTTTTACCCTGGGGGTGAATGCCACCCCTCCTCGGGGGTGAAAATTATTGTATTAAACATAACCCCACAATTCGATAGAGGGACACATTATAAGCAAAATTTGTTATATAAAGTTATTAAAATAAATCAAAACTTTTTGAGTTATTAAAGATCAAAGATTTTAATTTTTCGTGAGAAAAATGCATGTTTTTAACCGATTTTTCAAAGATAACTCAAAAACTATAAGTTTTTACAAAAAAGTTATTATTATCAAAAGTGAGGCTAATAAAAAATAAAATAAACCCCTTACTAGAAAAACCTTTCTATGTTAACGAAAAGTAAGTTATAGGTAATTGAATTGTATATTTCTTTCGTCGAGTACCCAAATCTAAGTATTCAAGCTTAAATACCTGCAAAATGATGCATTTTATAACATAAACTTATTAAACATTTGTCAAAGTTCATAGAAATATCTATCAAATAAGCCCTCGAACAAGTTGATAGCATTAAAATTTATGCACCAAAAATGTTTCAAAATGTATCTTTTAAAAATTTTTCCAAAAAATGTAATTGTTTTTTTTGTAAATAACTCCGTTAATTTTTAAGATATCAGGTTCACCTAAAAATTAATTAAAAGTTATTTTTAAGAGCTATTTAAAAATATCGAATTTAGTCTTTTAAAGCTCTCACTTTGTTAACAATAAAACGTTAAATGGTTCTCGCAGCAAAATTGAAATTTTAAACGTTTCTATCTCTGTTATTTTTTACTCTACGGAAATAGTAAAATGGGTTAAGTATTTGAAACAGAAAAAACTAAACTTTAGTTATACAGTGGAACTTGGATATTACGGCCTCGGTAGTTACGTCACCTCGGTTGTAACGTCAATTTTTAATAGGTCCGGCCAAAAACTATTCGATAACATTATTAAAAACCCGGTTTTAGCGGTAAAAATAAAGTAACCCTCGTCTATAGCGTCATAAAATTTTACAGTAGGTTGTTGTTTTTTCATTTTATGAAGAAGAAAGTGCAATGCGTTTCCAGCTTTGCGACATTGCTCCTTCCAAGAATGTGAGAAAAGCCCATTTTCCCTTTGTGTACAGTTATGTAAGCTTGGCAGTTTATGATTTCTTATTATTTGTCAGTGCCATCATAAAGAGTCAAATTTTCTGCTGTAATACAATACATAGTGCAAATATTGCTGTAATAAAATTTTGCCTGGTTAAAATTTCATTTTTTTTTCTACCTCTTTTATAACGTCACTCTACTTACTTACTTTCCGTGTCCGGAACACCAACAACTTTAAATTTTGTATTTCCAATGGTTGGCCACATAGATGGCCCTGTCATTTGCTATAATTAAGTCTTGTTCTGTGCAGGTCTCTCTCATCTCTGTGCATGATAGTAGATGCCGGCTGGTCTGAACCGCGCCACAGTCGCAGGTATCGTCCTCCTGGTATCCCCATTTTTTCAGGTTACTAGCACAACGTGAAACGCCGGTTCTTAGTCTGTTTAGCGCTTTCCAAGTCGGATACGGTAAATTGTGTCCAGCAGCCATTTCCTCCGAGGGAGGAAAATGTGTCGCAGTAGTTGACGCTTGCCATAGGTGTATTCGGCGCGTCTCTGGCGCTTCGGGGATGGATCTTGATGTTTTCAGGAAGCTTTTCCGAGATCTTAGTCTGCTTGGCTGAGTTTGGTGGTCATATAAGGGGTGTCTTCGGTCCGTCTCCTGCTTTTTCCGTTCTACCTCTGACGTGACCTTTCTCCTGATTGGTGGTGGAGCAATTCCAGCAATGGGGTATACCTCTTCGATAGGTGTCGGTTTCAGGCAACCCGATATTATACGGACCGTTTCATTTAGAGACGTTTTTTGCGTGAGCAGAGTTTGTCCATACTGGTGCTCCAAACTCCGCGGCCGAAAAACATAATGCCAAGGCAGAAGTGCGGAGAGTGTGTGGTTGTGCTCCCCATTTTGTATTAGTTAGCTTGCGGATGATATTATTTCTGGCACTTACTTTCTTCTTAACATCTTGACAGTGGTATCGGTAAGACAGAGTTCTATCCAGACGGACGCCAAGGTATTTTGGCGTCTTGTTGTGTTCCAGCATCTGACCACGCCATTCCACCTCCAGCGACCTTCGGGCATGCTTGTTTCTCAGGTGGAAAGCACATACCTGGGTTTTTGTGGGATTGGGTTTCAGATGGTTTTTATCATATTATAGAGCTAAGTCTCCCAGGGCATCTGTCAGCTTCACTTCGACTTTATTGAAGGTTCTTCCCACTCTGAGTGACTTCGTCACTCTGATACAGCGTCATTTTTTTACTGGACCCTTCAATGACGCTATAACCAAGTTCCACTGTATATCATTTTTTATGGTAGGGGAGCAAAGTATGCTAAATGTGCAGTCACTCGAGCGCTTTGGGGATCTATTGGGTTGTGAAGAGTAGGTCCTAAAACCAAAAAAGGTTAAGTAAAGTTTTCCATTTTAGTGGGCGCTTGCCATTTTTTAATTTAATTTTCCATTTCCAACAATCGTTTTTTCCGATTATAACGCCATCTATCCATAATTCGAAAAAATGTTTCGAATAAAAGTTACTTATTTTTACGTAAGGAATCCAAATCTGCAATAAAAAATGAGGGTTCCCATTTAAGATTTTAAAGTAACCCCCCACCCCACCTCCGTGAGGGGTCGTGTTTGGTGCCATTCGATAGATTTTTCAAAAATATTGAATAAGTGTATTTTACAGTTTTTCGATCTGATGTTCATTTCACGAAATATCGTGGGATTCGTATTTTAAATATTAAATTTACCCCCCATCCCTCTCCGTGGGAAGTCGTGTTTGGTATCATTCGATAGATTTTTAAAAAATATTGAGCACATATTTTTTAGTTTTTCGATCTGTCAATTATTTCGCGAAATATTCGCTTTTTTCTTGTGAAACTTTGGGACTCGCCCATTTCCTTACGCCCGGCTCAAATCGTCAAATTTTTGAAATATACACTCTTTTGAATGTACTTAACTTACCTTATCTTAATCTGACAATTTCGAGTTTTTTTAAGGATAGATTTTTTTTTTCGGGCCCCCCTTAACGAACTCCTCTGTGTTAAGAGCCAATATATGGTAGAGGTACATCTACAGTGTACCAGGTTTCTCCCCATATGATAATCTGACGCGCTCGAGTAACTGCAAAAATCCCCGCTTGGGCTCCCCTACCATTACGTATATTGAGTATTTTTAAAGAAAATGAAAAGTACGATAATTTTAAAAATTCTGATTTTTTTAAATTGTATCTTTTTTCAAAAATATACATTCTAAACCGGTGAAAATTGTTGAAATCATTAACTATGTTAACCTAAAGAAATTCTTGTGAGGATTACTACAAATTTGAATTTTTGTAGAAATGGCGTATGTTTTATTTTTCACTTTTTCCTAAAAAAATCGAAAGGTTTCTCTTATTTTCATCACAACTTGCTTAATTTTGATGCTATTAACTTCTACTGGAGCTCATTTGATAGGTACTCCGAAGTACTTTGATAAGTACCTAACAAGTATATTCTATAAAATGCATCGTTTTCCCGTTATGTAAGCTTGAATACTTAGATTTGAGTACTCATCGAAAAAAATATACATTCAATTACCCATAACTCACTATGAAATAACATTAATTTAGTTCTTTAAGTGGGGGGTGTATTAAATTATTATCTTTAATTTTTGTGATAATAGTTTTTTTACAAAAGCTTATAGTTTTTGAGTAATACGTAAAAAACAGTTTTAAAACATGCATTTTTTTAAGAAAAAATAAAATTTTTGATATTTAATAACTCAAAAAGTATTGATTTATGTTAATAACTTCATATAACAAATTTTGCTTAGAAGTTGCCCTTCTATCGATTTCTGGTATTTTTTTATTAAAAAAAATTTCACCCCGTGGCTTCCACCCCCAGGGTAAAAGCGCAAGTTGGCATCATATCACCTTTGTTCCTTGAAGTATCTTCTAAATACTCGCCAATTTTCATGAAAATCGATGAAGGTTCAACGAAATCGGAGGTGGAAACCTTCAGTGACTACACTATTTTATGCATGCATTATTCCGATATTAACATATGGGGCACAAACATGGACAATCACAAAAAAGAATATGAACATACTCAGAGTCACTCAACACGCGTTGGAAAGAGCAATGCTAGGCATATCACTTAAGGACAGGAAAACAAACACATGGATACGACAGAAAACCAAAGTCACCGATGTGGTACAAAAAAATCAATTAATATTGAAATGGGAATACGCTGGACATATAGCTAGGAGCGATCTAAACAAATGGCACATAACAATTCTTGTCATCCTATGAGATGGACAGATGATCTGAAACGGACTGCCGGGAAAAATTGGCTACAAGTAGCGTACAATAAAAAACAATGGAAAGGAAGACTTGAAGAGGTTTATGTTCAAATGTGAACGTGAATGGCAGGACGAAGAAGAAGGAGATGATGAGAATTCATACTGATAAAAGAATTCATGAATGTGAAATTTGTAGTAAGCAGTTTACTCTACAAAGTCATTTAAAGCGACATATGAGAATCCACATTGGTAAAACACTTTCTTCTTCTAATGGCGCTACAGCCCTTTGTGAGTCTTGGCCTGCTTAACAATATTCTTCCATCCTATCCTGTCGGATACTTTCCTTCGCCACTGCCTGATGTTCATGGACAAAAACAAATTCTTATAATTTGGTTTTTATTTTAGGTGCTCCACAGGATAGTACAATGGAAGTTGCAGTTACCAAACCTTTCAATTCTGCCAAAGTAGATTTGAAAACTGGCGGCGAAACTCCATATGAATGTGAAATTTGTTCTAAGCTGTTTACTACAAAAGGTAATCTAAAGCAGCATATGAGAATTCACAATGGGGAAAAACCGTATGAATGCGAAATTTGTAGTAAGCAGTTTAATCAACTAATACGTTTAAAGCATCATATGAAAGTTCACACAGGTGAAAAACCTTATAGATGTGAAATTTGTAGTAAGCTGTTTACTATAAAAGGTAATTTAAAGGTGCATATGAGAATTCACAGTGGTGAAAAACCTTATAAATGTGAAATTTGTAGTAAGCAGTTTAGTGAAAAGAAAACATTAAATAAACATATAAGAGTTCACAGTGGTGAAAAACCTTATAAATGTGAAATTTGTAGTAAGCAGTTTAGTAATTTAGATCATCATATGAGAATCCACAATGGTCAAAGTCCTTATAACTGTGAAATTTGTAGTAAAACGTTCACTACAAAAAGTAGTTTAAATAATCATATGAGAATTCACACTGGCGAAAGACCTTATAAATGTGAACTTTGTAGTAAGCAGTTTACTCAACTAAATAGTTTAAATCATCATATGAGAGTTCACACAGGTGAAGCTCCTTACAAATGTGAAACTTGTAGTAAGCAGTTTACTGAAAAATCAATTCTAAGTAATCATATGAGAGTTCACACTGGTGAACGACCTTATAAATGTGAAATATGTAGTAAGCACTTTACTCTGAAAAGTACTTTAAATATTCACATGAAAGTTCATACTGGAGAGAGACCTTATAAATGTGAAATTTGTAGTAAGCAGTTTATTACAAGAAGTAAATTAAATTATCATCTAAGAATTCACACCGGTGAAAGTCTTTATCAATGTGAAATTTGTAGCAAGCAGTTTAGTGAAAGATCAACTTTAAATAACCATTTGAGAGTTCACACTGGTGAAAAACCTTATAAATGTGAAATTTGTAGTAAGCAATTTAGTCACCTAAGTAGTCTAAATCATCATATGAGAGTTCACACAGGTGAAAGACCTTATAGTTGTGAAATATGCTTTAGACAGTTTTCCTTCAATTATTCTTTAAATAAACATATGATTATTCACACAGGTCAAAAGAACTCGTAAATTATAACATTTTTAAAGATGAAGTAGTTTTCAATCTTAATAGCAAAATTAATAATATTGAAAATATTAAAAACATTACTAAAGATTTTTAAATTGAAAACTTATTGGTACATTTCCCTGGTGACACCTCTAAGGCTTCTACAATTTGCAAGCCAAATGGATGCTGCAGTGAAGACAAAGGGAAGGAATTGTACACTATGCAATTCACATCCCCCGTCTCGACGCTGGTCAGTTGGGGTATGGAGAACAGTGCCTACGTTCTTTCCGATGAGGCTCCAATAAGAGCCGAAAATCGCGATTCAAAGGACTGGACTGCGCTCCGTATTCTAATTGAAAAGTAAGATTGTTTTGCCTTCGCATTGCAACTGAATAAAAATGGTATACAGTTTTCTACGACCGTTTAACAATATGGTCATTATTCACTATTTTTGAATAGATAATAACACCTATTTCTTTACCCGTGAGTAATAGTTCATTACTCACGGGCTGAAGTTACTCACTGGTTGAAGTTAGATTCAAGTGGTGCATGGCACTTTTAATATACTTATTATTAGCAAATAAAATTACTTAAACTTGTTTATTTAATAAAATAATCACGGTACTTTATATCAACAATTAACTTCGAAAAATGTTTAAAGCATTTTTAATTGTAACAATGGGTCAGAATATTTTTTACGTTTAAATTTCAACATTTGACATTTTAAGATTGACGTTAAAAAGGTAAACATAAAAAATGGCTACTAATTCCGTAAAAGGGTTTAGAAATATGAAATTTATATCAATGAATTATGTTTCATTTACTGTTGATTGTACAAAAGATTTTTATTGGGAGCAAACGATCTTTTTCGTGTAATTGCCTTAAAATATGTCTTATTTTTAAAAGCCACCGCCATTGTATACCATGATACTAATGACAACTGTTTCATAAGCTCAAGAAAGGTAATTCTAACTTGTTGCCATAGTTATATAAAATATGTTTTCTTATGAAAAATAAAATCTTTCGATTTTAAATAATGTTAGTAGTTGATAATTATATTTTTCTACTAATAAAAAAAAGGTCGTAGAAAAAGTATAGTATTTTACTCACATGTAATGGCTATTACTCACTATGATGAATTACGACACTCGCCTACGGCTCGTGTCGCAAACTTCATCATCGTGAGTAATAGCCATCATTACATGCTCGTTGAATAATATACTATTAAAGCATCACTATTATGAAAATTCATCACTATTATGAAAATGAAAATACTTTTTAACCTTGTAGACTAAGAGCCGCTATAGGTGAAATTTCTTAATCATTTTAGGCACGATGGGACCCTAGAACTTAAATAGTAGAACCTAAAAGAAAACGTTTGAACACTGTGCCGTCACTTTTCAGTGGCACATGCGTCGACAGTGGCGCATCAAACTTTCCACTTATGGACGGGATAAATAAATTAAAAGTTAACAGAACTTACTAACAGAATTAAATTTTTTTAATTTTTTTAAGTTCTATGTGATTAACACATAGGATTCATCGTAATTGTAACCCACCGCCCCCTTCTCCCTGTCCCCACCATCAAAAACTTTATTTTTCGATTTTATTTTTTTTTTTTTTGGTGGGATGCAATAAATTTTAAAATTTCAAAAAATTTACAGGCATAGTTGAGGCTTTTATAAAATATGCCTATTTTTTATAGACCCATAGGTAGAGTGTACATAACCTCAAAAAATTAAAAGAATTTTTTTTTTTCAAAAAAGCGTATAACTTTTTTTGAGGAATAGCTGCAGGTTTAATTTTTTCTTAATCTTGTGTGTTTTATCAAACCCTATATTTTTAATTTTTTTCAGATTTTTCCGTAAGGCTCCCCACCTTCAAAAATCCGAAAAACTGTTTTTTGGGAGGTTTTGGGGATTTTCCCCATTTTATAGACTTCATAATATATCAAATCAATTTTGTTTTTATAGGTTATATGTAACTTGAAGTAACTCAGTTCTTTAGAATATTTAAAAATCAGAAAAACACGTTCAAACCCCCTTAAAAAACAGTTTTTTGGATTTTTGAAGGTGATTAACGTTACAGAAAAATCTGAAAAAAATTAGAAATATAGTGTTTGATAAAATACACAAGACTAAGAAAAAATTATATCTGCAGCTATCCCCAAAAAAAAGTTATATATTTTTTTTCAAAAAAAAAATTTTAAAATTTTTTTGAGGTTATGTACATTTAACCTACAGGTCTATAAAAATAGACGTGTTTTATAAAAGCCTTAACTATGCGTGTAAATTTTTTGAAATTTTAAAATTGATTGTGTGTGTGTGTGTTCACAAAGAGGGGATGGCATTAGATAAACTTTTTGCCACATATATTTGAAAGTTGAAGATTGAAGATGTCATATTAAATTTTTATTTTAGAATCTTTAAGAAATTGTATGATAATATCATTAATAGTTTTGGTATTGAAGCTTAGTAGATGTGAAATATTCAGCGGTAAACTTACATTCCGCTCCTGAAGTCTAGCAATTAGTGCTTTCGTATGGTTTTTATTAAGTTCACAATTAAAGATTATATGATTTAAATCTGCAGTAGAGTAGTTATCACATGAACAGAGAGAGTTGATACGCATTCCTATTTTAGCTAAATGTGCAGGAAAATTGCCATGGTTTAATCTTAAGCGACTTAGGGATGTGGAATAAAACCGAGTAACGTGATAATCAAATATATGTGGGATATTTTGCGGAAGTTGTGGGTATATGTAAGTGTATGGATTCCTCGAAGTTTGTACAAACTTAAGCCAAATAGTTTCCCATTTCTTTCTTAATTTTTTATGCAATTCTGGAATGTAATCGCTGGAGATTGTTAAATCTACTATTTCATTTAAAGTTGCCGAATTCTTTGCCATTTCATCCACTATCTCATTTTCTTTGATTCCAGCATGTCCTTTTACCCAGATAAAGACCAAGTCACTACTATTATTTTTAAATCGAGCGATTGTCTTTCTAATATGGCATAACAACTCATTGTTGTGTTTTTTGGTTATTGGTTGTGATATTGCCTCAAGAGCAGATAAAGAATCTGATAGTATAACCGTGTCTCCAAAGTTCTGTTCAACCGCGTAAGTTAGGGCTCTTTCAATAGCATAAAGTTCGGCAGTGAAGATAGATGTACATTTAGGTAGTCTAAAAGAATTACCACTTTTTATATTAGAAACATAATAAGCGCTACCTACACTATTACATGTTTTTGAACCATCTGTATAGATGTATTTATAATTAGAAAATTCAGATAAGATTAATTTTATAATTTTATTGTTTTGGCATGGTAAGTTTCTATATGTAGGTTTTATGATCTTTGGAAAGATTGCGATTTCCTCAATAGAAAGGTTATATATGGGTAATATTTGTTTAGTGTTAATGCTAAAGTTGTTAGTTTCTAGATAAGCATCTGTAAGAGGGGGAGAAGTTTTAATTCTCCAATAAGAATTTGTTAAGTTATATTCAGTGAGACTGTTAATTTTACTTAATAATTTATGTGAGTCTAAAGTCCTGGTCTTTAATAGAAACTTATTAGACAAGAATTCTCTTCTAAGGTTTAGAGGAGGTTCCTGCGCTTCTGCTAGAATTGCAGCACATGGCGTTGACTTAAACGCACTAATACATATACGTATTGCCTTATACTGAATATGATCGATTTTTGATAAATTAGATTTTGACGATGAACCATATAAAAAGCATCCATAATCAATGATTGACCGAATATACGATTTATAGAACATTAATGCTATCTTTGGGTCGGCACCCCATCTAGCTTTACATATGCAACGAAGCATGTTTAAACCTTTTTCGCATTTGTTGATAATGTGATTCACATGTAGTGTCCAGGTTAGTTTTTTGTCCAAAACCACGCCCAGATACTTATGGTGAGAGGATACATTTATATCAACATTACTTAAATTTATACTGGTAGGGGAACTTAACCTATGTCTAGTGAAAAAGGTGATGCTAGATTTTTCAGGGGATAACGTGAAATTAAAAGCCATAGACCATCTTTTTATACATTGCATTATCAGTTCCAAATCGCATAAACACTCATTATATGATTTACGGCTGCTGTATATACAGAAATCGTCTGCATACTGAATAATTTTAATTGTATTATTTGTTTCATTTAACATGTCATGCAATTCTGCAGTATAGATATTAAAAAGTACTGGACTTAGGACTGAACCTTGCGGAATTCCGACTGATAATAATCGAGGGCCGTAAATGTGATTTTCTGAATCTCGAATGAAAACTTCTCTGTCCCTATACAAATCTGTGATTCTTTGTGCGAATTTATAATTTAGACCGTATTTTATGAGCTGAACAGTTAAAATATCAATATCCAGAGTATCATAAGCCCCTTTAATATCTAAAAACAAGCATGCCGTTATAAGATTAACGGAAAGTGCATTCTGAATGTCGGAAACTAATTGAGCTAATGCTTCAGAGGTGCCTTTGCCTCTGCGATATCCAAACTGATTAATAGGTAATAAACAATTACTTTCAAAATGCAGTTCCATTCTTAATTTGATAATTCTCTCAAATGTTTTTGTAATGCATGATATTAATGAAATTGGTCTGTAAGAGTTAGGTAGACTTAAATTTTTGTTGGGTTTAGCAAGTAAGCAAATTACAGTTTTTTTTAAACTTTTTTCATATAATCCTTGCAACCACCAACTATTAAAAATATTTAAAAGAATTCCTTTAGCAATTTCAGGCAAGTATTCAATCATTTTATATGTAATGCTATCAAAACCCGGTGCTGTACTTTTAGATTGTTTGATTGCTAATCGTAATTCCTCCAAACTGATAGGCATATAAAATGATTCATTGCATGCTACATTACTATTGAATTTACTGAAGTCGATTTTATTTGATGCAAATTTGGGAATAAAAAACTCAAAAAAATCGTCCACCATATCAGCTGATATACTGTCCGATCCCGTTGAGTCTTTGTTTGATATTTTTTTTATAAATTGCCAAATTTTAGTAGGGTGCGTGTTTTTATTAATATTGCTTATGAAAGATATCCAGCTATCTCGAGCTTTTTTAGAAAATAGTAATTTAGTTTGACTAGCTACATTTTGATATTGACAATAGTTTGTATAGTTTGAGACACGTTTATACTGGTTCAGGGCTTCTTTTCTGCGACGAAACATATCATAGCATTCGGTATCCCACCATATTGGACGTTGAGTTACTTGTTGTCTTGCTCTTTTTAGGGGAATAGTTGCGGATGCTGCCTCTGAGACCTTTTCCATAAAAATAGAGAAGCTTAGTAGATTGGAGTTTAGATTTTGGTTTGTACTAATTAACGAATTTTCCAGTATAGTGGAGTATGCAGACCAATCAGCTAATTTATCATTCCATTTAGATGCTGGATTTTTATTTATTATAACTCTATCCCTAATAATTTCAAATTTGATTAAGCAATGATCTGAACCTAACGCATCTGGTACGACATCCCATACACAACAATCACTAGCCAAACTAGCAGAGCAAAATGTAATGTCTACCGCCGAAGGTAGCTCTTCTGGACGAGAAATTCTAGTTGGTTTACCATTATTGAGAACAACATAGTTATTGTCATCTAAGGCTTCTACTAATTGATTACCACAAGCTTTATTAATATGAGATCCCCAAAGTGTATGATGGCTGTTAAAATCGCCACAGAAAATAACAGGAGAATTAAATTGCCGAAAAATATTTGACCAATCTGATTTAGAAACATTTAATTTAGGTGGTTTATACACCGATACTAGTATGATATTTAAGGACGGAAATTTAACTGCGCAAAGTTCTAAATCTTTTTTATATGCAAAAGTAATAGGAAAATTTATAAATTTAATGTCTTGGCGAACTGCAATGGCAACACCACCAAAGCCATTTGCACGATCCTGTCGGATAATCTTATACCCTTTTAGTTTAAAAGAATGGTTTGGTTTTTTGAAGGTTTCTGATAAAGCTATAATATCTACAGGATCATTGTGTAAAAAATTTAATAAACTTGGATGGTTTTTAGAGAAAGAACGAATATTCCATTGGATAACTTTAATGTTTTTACTATTGGGTGTACTTATCTTATTAGTGGATTGAATCATCAGAACAAGATTCAATATCGATTTCTGGAATTAGATTTGAAGGACTTAATATAGAGGAGATCATATTTCTAATATTTTCTTCTAAATTGTAATTTGTTTCGGATGAATCTGAATTAACTACGTGTTTAACTACGGTTATTATCTGACTTGTTAGTTTTTCCTTATATTGGATAAAGTCATCTCTGTGAGGATTTGGTATGATGGGATTATGTGAAGATTTGGTTTTTTTTGATTGAAAATGGGAAGAAGTAGGCAGAGACGGAGAAATAGGTGGAGACTCCGGAGCAGATGGCTTACGTTTTTTCACTTGTCTTTTGGGTGAAGTATTTCGAACAATGGGTTTACGTAGCAAAAAGCTAGAATTTGGAGTTTGGGACGTACTGGGGAGTGGCAGAGAGGGAAAATTAGTGGAATTATTAAGAACAGAAAATCTATTATTTGTAGAAATCTTGGCATAAGATGGATTATCATGCAATCTTTCAGCTTCTTTAAATGTAATATTTTCCCTGGCCATGAGTTGTTTGATATTTTTTTGTTTCTTATATACTGGACAATCTCTGGATGTAGAGCAGTGCTCATTATTTTGGCAATAAATGCAGAATTTTTCGCAAGAAGAGTCTGAAGTATGATTTAGGCTAGAACAGTTTCGACAGTGAGTAGATTTGGTTTTACATTGCTTGGCAGAATGCCCATATCGCAGGCAATTAAAACATTGAACAACGGGGAATATATATGGTTCTACAGAGAAATTGCATAAATTAATTGTTATATTTTGAGGAAGTTCATTTCCTACAAATTGAACAATAACCATTTGTCTGTTTACATATGAAATATTCCCGTCTTTATCTGTTACCTTTCGTTTCATGCGTTGAACTTGAACCACCTCTTTATTAGATATTATGGCATTTTTTAAATATTCCTCAGAAAAGTATGTGTCAATATTCCTCAACACACCCTTCTTGTGTGTAAAAAATTTGGGTATATACGCTACTAAGTTATTATTAGACATAATTTTATTGTTAACTAGATAATTAGCTTTTTCATAAGACTTAAAAATAACTTTAACGCGATTAAGACCAATCGATTTGATATCAAGAACATCGGATTTTATATAATTGTCAGTCAACAAAACGTGACCAATCCGGATTGGGAAAATTCTTCCCAAATGCTTATCAGTACTCTCAATATATACAAAATATGGACCTTTATCCTCGGTTCTATATCTATTATTTAAATCTATAAAATTATTTACATACCTATCCTCCTCTGCGTCCTTATTTTCGGGTGGCGAAGTGCCACCCGAGGTCTCATCCATTATATATTTTTTTTAATCACTTACCTAACCTACCTATTATAAACAATAAAGAAAATTAACAAAAGGAACACTAATTAACACAATAACACACAATACACCGAGAACTGCTCGTTTGTATCGTTAAAATCAAACTATTAAACTGCGGAGAATAAAAATTCGTGTCCACACTTTTGTAAAATTGATTGCATCCCACCAAAAAAAAATAAAATCGAAAAATAAAGTTTTTGATGGTGGGGGCAGGGAGAAGGGGGCGGTGGGTTAAAATTACGATGAATCTTATGTCTTAATCACATAAAACTTAAAAAAATGAAAAAAATTAAATTCTGGTAATGAGGGAGGGTATTTTTTAATTTGTGTATCCCGTCCATAAGTGGAAAGTTTGATGCGCCACTGTAGACGCATGTGCCACTGAAAAGTGACGGCACAGTGCTCAAACGTTTTCTTTTAGGTTCTACTATTTAAGTTATAGGGTCCCGTCGCACAGTGGTCCAAAAACCCGAAAAGATGGCCAAAATATGAAAGCTTTTTTTGATTTGCATGAAATTAGGCATCCAGGGGTTTTTGAGGTCGCTAATTACGAATCTGAAGTCTAAATTGCAAAAAACAAAATGGCGGATGTAATATGGCGGGTTTACGTATTTTAAATATATGTAATACCATTGTATAACTAGACCAGTATAAACAATGTAAATGTTTGTGTAAATAAACAATGCTATGGGTACATAATTCGCAAATATTTTACGTGTATCCCTACTTTTTCTGTCTTTACACGGCAAATTACGTGTAGTAAAATTCACACTGGTGTGGATATGTAAACATTACTAGAATGTCATTCTACTTGAAAATGTCATAATTAATTTAAAGAGATGGCTTTTGAATGTTCTTGGATAACTGTTATTTTTATAATTGCAAATTATTAATTCAGTTAATAAATGTGATAATTTTTTCACTAACTATGTTTTCAGTGATTGTAATAATTTATTTGTACAACAAAAACTAATAATCAATCGAGAAAAGAGGAAAAGTGTTAAAGTGATTTTTTAATAATATGTTGTTATTTTGGAACGCTTACAATTTTGAACATCTCTAACAACAAAATACTTGGATCACAGGATATATCTGATGTTGATGTATTCTCTGCTTGGATCTTTCACAAATAATACACAATAAATAACTTTTTATTAAGTTCACGTCTTAAATCAATTATTTATCAAATACACTATATATCAATAATATTTAATCAATTTCTCAAAATATTCCCGATGCAATGTCAAATATTTAAAATTGTCACTGATTGTCAGTGTCTGACTGACAATATAGGGCTTTTCATCGATTGTCATTTGTTTCGAGCTTCCGTCATGTGTCACATAATATTAATATATCTACGCCATACGTCTTTGGTTTGTATCATTGTTATATACCAATAACGTATGACGTAGATATATTAATATTATGTGACACATGACAGAAGCTCGAAACAAATGACTGTGAATGAAAAGCCCTATATGCTGACGCTGACAATATTATATTCGGTTGAGTGCGTTGTAAGACAAAGACAGATTTGGAAAATATTACCACGGCATTGTGTTCATTTTTTTTCAAATCCTGAAAAAACCAATCAATATTTTTGAAAAATTTAAACGCAGAATGAAAGACTAAATTATTACCGAGGGCCGAAAGTCCCTTAGAATAAATAAAAAGTTTATTTTGAATGAGATATTTGAATTTAAAAATCACACTAAATTTTCTCTTAGTTTTTTCACCCCTGTAACTTATTAAAATAAACATTGTAGAAGTTCTCAGGGACTTTCGGCCCTCGCTAATAACGTAATCTTTCATTCTGCGTTTAAATTTTTCCAAAATACTTATTAGTTTTCTCAGGATTTGAAAACAATGAATCCCCATTTGAATAGCATTGCAGCCGAAAATACGTTCCGATCCTCTTAAGGATAACAGTGCATGATTATATTTTTATTTCAATTTAATATGGAATGTAATGAAGATATTAAAGACCCTAGCGACCAAGAAATATTAACACATATTAAAGATGAAGGAGATTCTCTACAGAAATATAACAGTATAGAAGTTAAATCTGAATTAGATCAAAGCAGTTATGGACAGGAATATGTATCAGATGAGTATTGTTCAGATTCAGAGGATATTAAAATAGAAAACCATATATTAGAAGATGTCTCTAATGAAATTAAAGTTGAAATAAAAAACGAACTGGAGGAGTATAGTATTGGTAAGAAAATGATTTATCTTCTTCATTTTTTAGTATCTTACATCATGAATGTGATATTTCACTGAAGTATTGAATAAGATTTTAGGTTTATCCAATAACCATCAAAGAACCAAATGCAAAGAATTAAGCAGGTCATGTCATGATATTTATATAAGTCAAACTGAATCTAGAATTAGTTCAAACGTAAAGCACTTTTGGAATTTTGTTAACAACAAACGCAAAAATAATGGTCTACCAAACACTATGTTTCTTGGAAACACAGTGCTTAATAATGGTGCGGATATTGTTAATAATTTTGCGCAATGCTTTCAAAATATTTACAGAGTAAATGATGATTTAATACAGCCCACCTTAGAATATGAAAAAACAGTGAGTCTAAATTCTTGTAATGTATCTATTGAAATCATATTTGAAAAATTAGCCAATTTAGACATTTTTAAAGGCTCTGGACCAGATGGAATTCCACCCATACTATTAAAAAATTGTAGATGTACTTTAACCCGTCCCTTATATTTTCTGTTTTCTCATTCACTTGATTCAGGTATTTGTCCAAGTTTGTGGAAATCTAGTTTTATTGTTCCTATTCATAAATCAGGTGACAGGAGTAATATAGCTAACTACAGACCAATAAGCATTCTTTCTTCTATTCCTAAAATTCTAGAGAGTATAATATGAGACTCTATTAAAACACCTTTATGCAATGTACTAATTGAAGAGCAACATGGTTTTCTTTCAGGTAGATCAACTTCTACAAATCTTTTACTTTTCACGCAATACATATCTGATGCTTTGGAAAGGAGACTACAGGTGGATGCTATTTATACAGATTTCTCCAAAGCTTTTGACACTGTGAATCATAAATTGTTGTGTAACAAGTTTAAAGCTATTGGATTTACGGGCAATCTGTATAACTGGTTATGTAGTTACCTAACTAGCAGAATACAACTTGTTAAAATTAAACACTTTCAATCTAGTGAAATTTCCGTAACATCTGGTGTTCCATAAGGAAGCCACTTAGGGCCTTTCCTTTTTAATATATTTGTTAATGACATTAAATCTCAAATTAACTCTAAATTTCTGCTATTTGCTGATGATTTAAAAATCTATATAATTATCGAATCCGTCTCAGATTGTGAAAAACTTCAAGATGATATTAACAAAATTATGGCATGGTGCAATTGGAACCAAATGAGCATTAATGTTGGAAAATGTCACTTTATTAGTTTCTGTAGAAGAATTAACAACCTCTTTTATAATTACAAAATTAGCTGAAGAACCACTGAAGGCTGTATCAACTGTAAGAGATCTAGGTGTTCAATTAGATTCCAAACTAAATTTTTGCGCTCATTTTGATTATGTGAATAACCAGGCATTTAAAATGTTAGGCTTCATTATTAGAACTTCTAGATGTTCGCATAACATTAATTTCATCAGACTGATTTACATTTTCCTAGTTAGATCTGTTCTTGAGTATTGCTCAGTTGTTTGGTTACCCACTTATGAAGTCCATATAGCCAAGCTTGAAAAAGTCCAAAATAAATTCATTAGGTACTTAAGTTTTAAATTACACAAACCTTTAAGTGACCATTCCTACTCAGAAATTAGAAATAAATTAAACCTTCCTAGGCTATCTTCCAGACGGATGTATGCTGATGTTTTGTTTCTTCATAAAATACTGAATTCAAAAATTAATTGCAATGATTTACTGTCTCTAATTGACTTTAATGTTCCCTCTAGAGTTACTAGAACATCCCAAAATTTTGCAATTAAATTTCATCGCTGCAACTTTGGTAGGCATTCTCCGCTGAGTAGAATCATTCTAAATGGAAATAGAATAGACCTGGATTTGTTGCTGTGCGCTTCGGAAAATGTTTGTAGACAGTGTTTAAAAAAATTTTGTAATCTTACGTGATTTATATTTGTTATTTACTTTGTATTATATATATATATATATATATATATATATATATATATATATATATATATAGCTGCATCGCCAATTTTTGTCATACATATTTACTATATCTTTATATTTATTGTATCACTAGATAATTATAATATTTTGTGTATATATTAAATTGGGTGGTATCCCGTTAATAAATAAATAAATAAAAAAAAAAGAATATAGAAGCATACAGTCCGTCTAATTTACTTACCGTTGCACGTCATTATTTACGTTAGAGATCTAAGTTGACATTGTTGCCCAATTACAGAAAATTCTTGAATTCATTTTAAATAAAATACAACACATAATTTTTGCGGAAGTGGATTATACAGCAAAACAAATTAATATTCAATGTAAATAAATAAAAACTTAAGAAATAGAAAACAAGAATTAAGTTATAATCTTACGTTAAAGTACATAATAAAAACAGTAAATATAATGAAATAAATACTTATAGTAAAGAATATAAACAAATATGAAGTATCATTACTGCAACTGTCAAATAAATGTTACCAATTTATGCCAAAATGTCACCTTTGTTTGATTATAGTTACAGTGTATTCCGAACAAAGGTGCTTTATAAAAACGCTTTATAATCCATTTATACAAATTAAATTAAACATATTATTGTGTATTTCTTTAAGTTAACATTAATAGAAATCTTTAAATATTATTTCTACGCGTATATAATAAAATATGTCTAGTGGCTGTAATTCCAGTGTACTCGGCAAAGTGATTCTAAAAAATAACACACCTACCGCCTAAATATTTCGTGTTGGTATCATGTGACGTCACGGGATATGACGAGGATGACGTGCAACGGTAAGTAAATTAGATGGAGTTTATGTGTCTATATTCCTTGGAACCACATTGAATTTCGGGTCTTCTTCTTCTTCTCATATTATTATATTACATTCATATTTTATATATTACATAGGGTGCATTTAGACGACCACAGTGGCTGGACAACTGAGTAAGCGGTAGCGTTCATACGACACCGCTGGAAGTCAGCTGCTGAGAGATTTACTAAGCTTTCCCTATCAATGCTGGATACAGCCGCTCAGCCGATTTGTGCTGACAGTCAGCCACTGTGGTCATCTGAACTCACACAGTTTGATTTTTGATTTTCTATTTTGTAAAATATGCCATTTGGGTAGGTATAGTCTGTCCGCTATAACTTTTCCCATGCGGTACGATTCATTTTCAATCAAATTAAGTCAAAACATACAGTGAAACGAACGTTGATGTTTATATACATTTTGTATTCGCGGTGTGCAAGTACTTGGAAGGGAAACGAAAAACGACCGTGCGCGAGTCACGGAGAAATATTGCAACTATCTTAAATAATTCATATTGTCAATTGAAATTGTCAAATTGACGTATATTTCATACCTTCGGTCATTGAAGCAGAAAAATTATATTGCTCCACAATATTGATATGATATGTAATTATTATATAAAGGTAAATTTAATTAATTGTATTTTGCTTGCAGTACTGCATTTTAATAACTAATTTTATTTACTACATACAATTGTTTACGTTTTGATAACATAACCTAAATCTTATTTTTTCTTCTTATTATTTTTTTGGGCTATGGCTTTGACAATTATCCAGTAACTAGGACTAATATAATTGGACAATGTAATTAAAAGTGCGAATAAAGTTGCAGAGCGTAGAAATAGGGGTCGCTTTGCCGAACTTTCACGGTCCCAATACTGTATACCAGCGGTTTTCAATCTGTCGTACATGTACCACTGGTGGTACATTCCATTAGTTGAGGTGGTACACAAAACTCAAAACAGCCAAAATCAACACCACTATTGGCACTATTGTAGTTAATTAGATCGCCTAGCTAGATAGGTATTTCAGTTATAGGTGGCATGAAAAAAAAATAAAAATTATTTGGTGGTACATGACTCAAAAAGATTGAGAATCGCTGCTGTATACTATACTATACACATCGGCGTATGTTTCACTTTATATTTTGACTTAATTTGATTGAAAATGAATTGTACCGCATGGGAAAGGTTATAGCGGACGGACTATATATACAGGGTGATTGATTAGTGTGATAAAGCTTCGTAGATCCGCTATAGTAATGGGTAGTAATAAAAGTTAATAACAAATATTGTAGCCAACTTTGAGCTTAACATTACAAAATTAGTGAGAATGTTACAGGGTGTTCGATAACATGGTGGCAGACCAAACTTATGTTTTTTTTTAAATGGAACACCCTGTATTTTATATTCGAAATCCTGGTGACTTCTCCATCACAAAAATATAAAGGTTTGTTATGTTACAGGGTATTTACAAAGTTATAACCAATTTTATATGAAAATCGTAACAAGTTCAACACCCTGTATAAATAAAAATAAGCACAACGGCAATGTTTTATGGATGCCATATTTTTTTATTTATTGTCAAAAATTTTAAAAATGATTGATATTGCTAATTTTCTTTAGGTGTATCGAACATGGGATGATTCTTATTTTTTTTTATTTCCTTCGGCGGAAATTTTCCTCGGAAAATTCGGATTTTCCAAACAAAATCTTTAATTTTCAACTAAAATTTTAGGGAAGTAATTATTTATCAATAATAAAATAATTTGGTGACATAAATCTTTTTTGTTATGAGTGTATAGAAAGATATGAAAATTTGTATGTAAGTACAGCTGTTTCCTAAAAAAACTGATACGACTCTTAGTAAGATTTGATCATTTTGAGCAGTGTATGATTGTTCTGATATTATGTTATATTTATTATGACAGACAAATAATACAATAAACAAACAAACAGCAATTTTTTGAGGTTGAAGTTGTCTGACAAATTTTAAGATTTGGCCGTGACAGTGACAGTTTGTAAATAATAAGTATTTATCCGTCAAAATATAGTAAAATAAATATAATAAAACTCATATTCATTATATCACACCTCATCAAAAGCTTTTTACAAGAACATAGTCAGCGATTTTGATATGGCTTAGAACCAGACTACATCAAGATCTCCTATAAATCGTGCTGGTAATTGCCTTGCAGCGAGACCAAAAACAAAAAGAAGAAGAAGAAGAAAGTACACTGCTCAATTTTCCACAAAACACGCTTTAGAGTCGTATCAGTTTTTTTTTGGAACCGCTGTACAAAGAGGACCGGAATAAAAAGGTAATGGTTCAAAGATTGAAATCCTGTTGTTTATAACTCTGTCGCAAATGCCGGTCAAATTTGACTGGTTATACCTGGAACCACTCCTCACAATTCAATTTTTTTTCTTCGAAAAGGGTACGGAAGCCATTCCCTTTTCCAGTAAGCCGTTAACTTAATTTAATTTAATCTAATATTTTCTGAGGGGTTCTATTTGTTTATAAGCTAAAAAATTGTTTCTTTATAACATTCCTGATACTGCTCAAATAGTCCAATTTCAATTCTGTAAAGTACGTTGAATAGGTATAGTGCTTTTTTTATACGAAAATCATAGTTATTCTGGTGTATCATAATCTTACTGGTTATTATTTGGACCGAACTTTTTTAATTAACATTTTAATTATTGCTAAACTATTGGTTAGATTGTCGCCTACCTCCTAATATATAATCTACTATAAAAATCTTTCATGTCACCAATTTATTTAATTATTGATAAATAATTACTTCCCTAAAATTTTAAATGAAAATTGCAGTTTTTTTTGGGAAAACTCGGACTTTCCGAGGAAAATTTTTGTTGAAGGAAATAGGAAAAAAAAACTTTGCGCAGAACTAAATTACGGTGAATTTTTATTTGAGTGTTTTTGGTTTAAAGGAAAAATCTTAGGAGTTACAGAGCACTAATTGAAAAAAAAGAAGATTTTGGAGTGCTAATTTGTTTACAACTCAAATAACACACTTTCTGCGGACTTGTCATACCCCATATTACTAATATATGCAATCTTAAGATTCGATTTTAGCAATAAAATAGCTGGTAAATAACTTTTCCCAAAAATGACATTTTTTCAATAATCTGCCCAGACTATCAACAAACGTTGCAGTGGTTGCATAGCCAATAAATCCAATAAACAGGAGGAGCAACCCAAATTCTGAGCAGTGTCAATATGATAAGGTTAATATCCCCAGTTGTAACTAATATCGAAATTAATAAGAATCGAAATGAATTAGAATCAGGCCCCTGTTCTGTTCCTTGCTTTGTTTTTCCAGTGTGTAATCTTAAGTGTTTTCAGATTTGTTCCATGTATCTAAGTTTGGGTCTTCTCTTTGACCTTCTCCCTACTGGTGTCTGTCTCATTATATCGTCGCCTTAGTAATATAACTTGATAACTCCAAAATTGACGTTTTTGAGATAACTAGTTCACAATATGTATTTTATTTGCCTCTATATTGTGTAAAAACTTGACAACTACCTTCAAACGGGTTAAGTATTTGTTTACGATTGACGAAAGTTGATAAAACTCAAATGCCGCTAATATTCAGTGCTAAAACTTGACAAGATAAGTTATCAAGCTATTTTTTAATAGAAATAATCGTGAATACGACATACACTGAATGCTATAACTAGGTAACTCCAGTTATCTAGTTGTAGCACATGTTTTCTGAAACAATTGAGCTTACCACGTAAATGCTATCTGTTTATTCGGTTCATGTTAATGCAAAAATTCTAGAATTGTTAGAAGATCTGGCAACCCCCATGGCAGAGGGCTAATTTTCACCAAAATATTGCTTAAAATATTAGTTTTGTTAAAAAGTTCACTTAGATGCAACTTGGCATTACCAAATGTTAACATTATGGTAGTGCTAAAAGTTGATAACTTTAATTTTTCATGTTATTTTCTATATTGGAAAGCAAATTTGCACAGTATTCCTAAATAGATCAGTAGCCAAAAAGTTAAGGAACAGTATTTTAGAGCTGCAGAGTGAATTCCGTATTTACCAACATCATGGGAGCAGGAGAAATATCTTAAAAATCTTTAAACCCGTTTATCTCAAAACTACTAATTTCGAGTTATCAAGTTATAGTATTAAGGCGACGATATGTTTTGATGTTTCAGTCTCCAACATCCGTTCAACATGGCCCATCCAAAATATAATAATATTTTTTACATGTGAACAATTGAACAATTAACTTGAGACATAGTTTTTACAGTTTCTTTGCAATTTGTTATAATTCACAAAAACGGAGAATGTGAGTTTTGTAGTTAAACCCCTCATATATTTTCTTTTATTAAAAAACAAATTCTTATAATTTGGTCTTTATTTTAGGTGCTCCACAGGATAGTACAATGGAAGGTGGAGTTACCAAACCGTTAAATTCTCCCAAAGTAGATTTGAAAACTGGTGAAACTCCATATGAATGTGCAATTTGTAGTAAGCTGTTTACTAGAAAGGGTAATTTGAAGGTGCATATGAGTATTCACACTGGTGAAAAACCTTATGAATGTGAAATTTGTAGTAAGCTATTTACTACAAAAAGTAATTTAAAGATGCATTTTAAAATTCACAGTGGTGAAAAACCTTATAAATGTGAAATTTGTAGAAAGCATTTTACTGCAAAGGGTTATTTAAAGCGCCATATGAGAATTCACAGTGGTGAAAGACCTTATAAATGTGAAATTTGTAGAAAGCATTTTACTAAAAAAAGTAGTTTAAAGATGCATATGAGAATTCACAATGGTGACAAACCTTATAAATGTGAAATTTGTACTAAGCAATTTTATAAACGAGGTGATTTAAACGGTCATATGAGAATTCACACTGGTGAAACACCTTATAAATGTGAAATTTGTAGTAAGCAGTTTACTCTAAAAGGTAATTTAAGGGTGCATACAAGAATTCACACTAGTGAAACACCTTATAAATGTGAAATTTGTAGTAAGCAGTTTACTCAAAAAGGTAATTTAAGGGTGCATAAAAGAATTCACACTGGTGAATCACCTTATAAATGTGAAATCTGTAGTAAGCAGTTTGCTGAAAAATCAACTTTAAATCAGCATATGAGAGTCCACACTTGAGATAGACCTTCATCATCATCGGTGACCGCTGACAGCCCATGGAGGGCCATGGTCGCCCGTTGTGGTTTCTATAGAGAAATTCACACCGAAATTGCAGTACGGTCAAGATAGGCAATACGTTTCTTATGGAGAATACACGCACAGGGTTGTCGGTCTTTGCCAGTTCTTGATTGCTCTCTCAAGAGCGTCGCACAGGACCGGCTTGGATAAAATGCATCGCTCGGCAGTACGAGTATAATATTTTATATTATGTATACAGTAGAATAAAAAACTATTGTAAAAGTTGTAATGATTGAATACTGTAAATGTTTTTTAATGTTTTGTACTTGCAGTAGCGGTTCTTTTGTATAAAATGCTCGAAAATTTTCGAGATACATTTTTTTAAATCAGCTATTAAAAGCAGCGCGTGTTTTTAACTGTCAATAATATTTAACTCTAACTTGACCACTGATCTTTTCAAATATCACATAATAAACAAAATTTTTATATTAAACCCGTAGCAAATGTTAAATATCTAGGAGTTTTTATAGATACACATCTAAAATGGGACTTTCACATTAAATATATCATTAAAAAGCTACAGTTTATCCTGTATAAGTTTAAACATCTTAAAAAACACATACCTAATATATACCTTCGCACACTACAGGGTGTAACAAAAATACAGGTCATAAATTAAAGTACATATTCTGGGACCAAAATAGTTCGAATGAACCTAACTTACCTTAGTACAAATATGCACATAAAAAAAGTTACAGCCCTTTGAAGTTACAAAATGAAAATCGATTTTCTCGAATATATCGAAAACTATTAGAGGTTTTTTATTGAAAATAGCCATGTGGCATTCTTATGGTAGGAGCATCTTAAAGAAAAATTGTAGTGAAATTTGTGCACCCCCTAAAAATTTTATGGGGTTTTGTTCCCTTAAACCCCCCCAAACTTTTGTGTACGTGCCAATTAATTTATTGTTGTGGTATCATTAGTTAACTCAATATTTTCAAAACTTTATTGCCTCTTAGTATTTTTTCGATAAGGCAGTTTTTATCGAGATGCGGCTTCTTTTTTAATACGTTTACATACAAAATTTATGGGGGTTTTGTGCCTTTAAACCAACGAACTGTCAATACGGATGGAATGGCCCCGTCCCATTCAAATAGTGAAGCGAGATTGACGTCAACATACAAGAGAGAGGTGGTGAGAGAGACAGAAAAGGATCAGGTAAAATTTGACAGGCCGTGTAATTTCAATTGCCAATATCAACTTAAATCGGGGAAATGGACCTCATATTTTTTGGTATCAGGGCTGATAGGCAGTATTTAAAAATTAAGTTAATTTAATAAAATATGATGTTCATTTTCCCGCAAATTACACGCCCTGTCAAATTTTACCTGATCCTTTTCTGTCTCTCGCAGGACCTCTCTCTTGTATGTTGGCGTCATTAACTTTCTTCATGCCTATTCCATCCGTATTGACAGTTCATTGCTTTAAACCCCCCAAATGTTTGTGTACGTTCCGATTAAACTATTACTGCGGTACCATTAGTTAAACACAGTCTTTTTAAAACTTTTTTGCCTCTTTGTATTTTTTCGATAAGGCACCGTTTATCGAGATGTGGCTTCTTTTTAATATGGTTCAAAATATACCTAAAAATGTAAATCATAAATAAATTTTCATATTATTACAAAGTGTCCATAATCGTACTTAACCATATACAAATATGTGGTGGATTTGACAAATATTCAAAATATCTCGATAAAAACTGATTTTTTGAAAAAGTACTAAGAGGCAAAAAAGTTTTTAAAACATTGTGTTTAACTAATGGTACTATAATAATAATTAAATTGGAACGTATACAAAAGTTTGGGGGGGTTTAAAGGAACAAAACCCCCATAAAATTTTTGAGGGGTTTCCAAATTCCACTATAATTTTGGCTTAAAATACTACCGCCGTAATAATGCCACATGTCCATTTCCAATAAAAAAGCTATAGTAGTTTTCGATATATTGGGAAAAATCGATTTTCATTTTGTAACTTTAAAGGGCTGTAACTTTTTTTATGTGCACATTTGTACAAAGGTAAGTTAGGTTCAATCTAACTATTTTTGGTCCCAGAATATGTGAATAAATTTATGACCTGTATTTTTGTTACACCCTGTATATTACGGACTAGTAGAAAGTCATCTCCGTTATGGTATACTGGCTTGGGGAAGCGCCCTGAAAACACACATTCTCCCACTAGAAATCATACAAAGAAGATTTCTGAAAATTATTATGTCTAAACCATACACCTACTCTACAGATAGATTATACAGTATGTCCCTGTAAGTTGTATCCATGTGAAAAACTTTTTTATTATTAATTTTACGAAAAAAAGTTATTCTTCATAAAAAGCTCTGCATGGTCCAAAACCTAAGATTTAACCATCAAATATTAAATTTTTTGAATATTATACGAGGTATGTCAAAAGTTTGAATTTCACTCAACAGTAAAGTAGCTTTATTTTTCACAATATTGAAAATTCCTATCAGGAAAAGTTGTTTGGAATTAAAAACTATATCCTAGTATGCAATTACATCCTTCTAATTGAAAAATTTTTTTTTGAAAAATTATGGATAACTAACATTATTTCCAGTTATTTCAATTCAGATAAATTAAATAAATCAAGTATATCAAATTTTATACGAGGTATGTCAAAAAATATTAATTTCGCTCAAGAGTAAAATACGTTTATTTTTCACAATATCGAAAATTGTTATTATGAAAAGTTATTTAAAATTAAAAACTATGTTTCAGTATGTAATTACATCCTTCTAATTGAAATATTCTGAACTATAAAGGTACTTTACTTTTGATCTAAATTTATCTTTTTTGACATACCTCCTATAAAATTGATAAAATTTGAAATAAGATGGTTGTATTTTAGGTTTTAGACCAGCCAGAACTTTTTATTAAGAATCACTTTTTTTCGTAAAATTAATAATAGAAGAGTTATCAGAATTGAAATAACTGAAAATAATGTTAGTTATCCATAATTAAAAAAAAAAAATTTTATTCAATTAGAAGGATATTAGAATATAGTTTTTAATAACGAACAACTTTTCACTCTTGAGTGAAATTCAAACTTTTTGACATACCTCGTATAATATTCAAAAAATTTGATATTTGATGGTTAAATCTTAGGTTTTTTATGAATAACTTTTTTTCGTAAAATTAATAATAAAAAAAATTTCCATATGGATACAACTTACAGGGACATACTGTATAAGGAGAGTAATATATTTGACATGAAACAGTTATAGTTATACTTCCTTTGTGTGTCTTTAAAATATCACACCCTGAAAACAGACAACAATTTACCATCACATGAGCATGATACAAAAGTAGTACAAAAAAAGTCATTTTGAATTAATGCAAGGCAGGTCCACAACATCAATTTTTATTTTATGACAGCTGAGGGAAAAACTTATGAGTGGAAGAGAAAAACTTGCACATAGTGTTTAATAATCTTGAGAAGGCATATAGCAAAGTTACCAGAAACCTATTGGTACTAAGTAGGAAAGGAGTGCCGGCTGAATATGTGAGAGTGGTATAAGAGATGTATCAGACGGTAACAATTAGAGAGAGCGAATGCAGCTGAAGCTGGAAAATTTTGTGTGAAAGCAGAGGTTCATTAGGGTTAGGTTAAGTTTCGTATTAAACCCGTAGTTATTAATAACTAGAAGAGATAATGTTAGGAATGAGTATATACGAAAAAATTGGGTGTGGATCCTAATGGAAACAAAATAAGAAACAGGTTAAGGTGGCTAGATGCTAGATCTGATGTCTTCTTTCTTTTATATAGGCAGTACTGCCTGTTTTTCTTCAACGGTGCATTTCATTCTGTCCCTAAATTGTCATTAAAGATTTTACTTGGGCGTCCTATACTTCTTCTGCCTAACAGTGTCTTGTCCCTGGCTATGCTTACTATCCTTGATTCAAACATCCTGCTTATATGTTGAGTCCACTATTCTTTTCTGTTCTTTACAGTAACTTTTCAGTTACATCTGTGTATAAACCACCCTGGAGAGACTTTGTTTTCTCCCCTCCAAAAAATTTTGATTCTCAAAAAAACCAGATTCATTCTCGGGGATTTTAATAGTCATAATGTTCATTTGGGCTACGCTTCAACTGATAAAAATGGAGATCTTGTGGAATCGTGGGCTGAACAAAACAACCTGGCACTGCTGCATGACCCAAAACTGCCATATTCATTCCAAAGCAAAATATGGAAGAAAGGTTACAACCCTGATCTCACCTTCATCAGCATGTCTTTAGAGGACCGTTGCGTCAGAAAGATATATAAGCCTATACCAAAGACACAACATAGGCCCGTGGGAATATCCGTATACAGCGCTATAAAAGCTCCCAAAATCCCTTTCAAACGAAGGTTTAATTTCAAAAAAGCGAACTGGGAAAAATATACTGATGAATTGGAAACACAAGTGAAAAATATAGTCCCGATCCCCAAAAACTGATGCGTTCATCAAACTTGTAAAACGAACCTCATGTAAACACATGCCCAGAGGATGTCAACAATATTACTTATCTGGTCTCAACGATGAAGCAAAGGGCATTATGACAAAGTACACCGAAGAATATAGTAAAGACCCATTTAGCGAAGTTACGGCAAGATAGGGGAGAGACTGCAGCAAATACTAAGCGCCTCCAGACAAGAACGGTGGAGCGAGACTTTAAGTAAAATGGATATGACGCACAGTAATAAGCAGGCTTGGAATATGATCAAAAAACTTAATGGTGATCCCACAGAGGTGAAAGAGCCATGTGCAATAACGCCAAATCAGATAGCCCACCAACTGCTTCTGAATGGCAAAACAAACAATCGTTGCAAAACGCCAAAGATTATAAGAACTCAAGACCAGGAAACAACTCTCTTGCGAAACCCATTTACCATCGAAGAGCTTAAAAATGGTATTGACTGTATGAAAAATCCCCTGGGGTGGACGAAATCATAACAGAGCAGATAAAACACTTCGGGCAAAAAGCGAGGCAATGGGTGCTCGATCTATTTAACATCTGTCGCTCTACCTACCAGATTCCACAAATGTGGCGTAAATCAAAAGTAGTAGCCCTTCTGAAACCTGGTAAAGACCCTGAACTTCCGAGTAGCTACCGTCCGATATCTCTTCTATGTCATTTATATAAATTGTTTGAACGCCTCATTTTGAACCGCATTCAGGAAACATTAGATGCAAAACTAATCCCACAACAAGCAGGCTTCAGACCAGGTAAATATGCACAGGCCAAGTGCTGAACCTAACAGAGCACATAGAGGAGGGATTTGAGCAGAGGGAGATAGTGGGAGTAGCCTTGATAGACCTCACAGCGGCCTATGATACGATAAACCACAGAACCTTGCTAACTAAGATCTATAACACTGTGATTGACTATGACCTGGTAAATATCATTAGATCACTGTTGTGTAATAGACGCTTCTACGTTGTGCTAAATGGAAAGAAGAGCAGATGGAGAACCCAAAAAAATGGCCTACCTCAAGGAAGCGTTCTGGCGCCGTTCCTATTTAACATCTACACCGATGACCAACCAATGCACCCTCGGACTGAGAGTTTTGTGTACGCTGACGACCTTGGTATCGCCGTAAAGGGGAAAACACTCACACAAGTAGAGTCGACAATGGAAGTGGCTTTAAACATGATGTCAACTTACTACACACAAAACTCATTAAAGCCAAACCCTACTAAAACCCAAGTAAGTGCATTCCACCTCGACAACCATCTGGCGCATGTAAAACCGAATGTTTCTTGGGAGGGACAACGCTTGGAACATACTGATAGGCCCAAATATCTTGGAGTGATACTAGACCGGTCACTAACGTATAAATTCCACTGTCAGAGTACAAGACAAAAGGTTTCTACGAGAAACAACCTTCTCCGGAAACTTGTAGGGAGCAATTGGGGTGCAAACCCCCAGGTCTTAAAGTCAACAGCTGAGGCCTTATGTTTCTCAACAGGGGAATATGCTTGTCCCGTCTGAAAACAAAAAATGAAACATGTAGAATAATTACCGGTTGTAGGAAGCCTACCCCTCTACCATTACTGTACCGGGCAGCTGGATTCGCATCACCAGACGACCGTAGATGCGCCTCACAATATGTGGAGAAGTTCAGGCAAACTTTCGATGAAAGGCACCAATTATACGGGTTTGACGAACCGCCAGGAATCAGCCGACTTAAATCAAGGAAAAGGTTTATGAGAAATGTCAGCGTCGAACCACCCGAACTGTTCCCCCTACATCCAGAACGACCTAATGGAATGAACCTGGACTGGAGAACCTGGCGGACACTCAACCGAATACGCACAGGTGTTGCCCCTGTAAAACAGAACCTTATTAAATGGGGCATCAAGACAGATAACGACGCACTTTGTGAATGTGGGGAAATACAGAGCCTGGAGCATCTGAGAGTATGCAGACTTTGCCCATCACAGTGCACCCTCGATGATTTATGGCTCGCAACTACAAAGGGTGTAGACGTAGCCCGATATTGGGCAGAAAAACTGTAGTCGGATCCAGACACGAAAAAGTAAAAAAGTAAGTGTTCTTTACCCAGGTATTTATATTGTCTACCCCACATATGCGTCTGATTTCCTCACTTCTTACCCTGTCGTGTAGTCCTTTTCCAGCAATCCTTCTTAAGATCTTCATTCCGTTGGTCTCCAGATGCTTTTGTGTTTTGCATGTATCTGATCTTGCTTCGGCCATATAAGTCATAACTGGCCTAATAACTGACATACATATATTCGGGCCTTTGTTTGCACTCTTACTTGTTTGTTTTTCCAAATTGTGTCGTTTAGGCATCGGGCCGTTCTACTGGCTTTAATTATTTGTTCTTTTACCTCTTCTTCGATATTGTTGTCAGCTGATAGATTGATTAATTCCCAGGTATTAGATGCCAGGATGTGATGGGATAATTATTGTTATACAGGGTGTCCCGAAAAGATTGGTCATAAATTATACCACAGATTCTGGGGTCAAAAATAGGTTGATTGAACCTCACTTACCTATATACAATAAAACACACAAAAAAAGTTACAGCCCTTTGAAGTTACAAAATGAAAATCGATTTTTATTCATATATCGAAAACTCTTAGAGATTTTTTATTGAAAATAGACATGTAGCATTCTTATCGGAGCAGCATCTTAAAAAAAAATTAAAGTGAAATTTGTGCACCCCATACAAATTTTATGGGGGTTTTGTTCCCTTAAACCCCCCCAAACTTTTGTGTACGTTCCAATTCAATTATTATTGTGGCACCATTAGTTAAACACAATATTTTTAAAACTTTTTTGGCTCTTAGTACTTTTTCGATAAGCCAGTGTTTATCGAGATATTTTGAATATTTGTGGAATCCACCACATATTTGTATATGGTTAAGTACGATTATAGAGACTTGTTAATAATCTGAAAATTTATTTATAACTTACATTTTTAGGTATATTTTGAAAAAGAAGCCACATATCGATAAAAGGTGACTTATCAAAAAAAGACTAAGAGGCAAAAAAGTTTTAAAAACACTGTGTTTAACTAATGGTATCACAATAATAGTTTAATTGGAACGTACACAAACATTCGGGGGGTTTAAAGGAACAAAACCCCCATAAAATTTGTATGTAAATATATTAAAAAAGAAGCCGCATCTCGATAAAAACTGGTTTATCTAAAAAATACTAAGAGACAAAAATGTTTTAAAAATGTTGTGTTTAACTAATGGTACCACAATAATGAATTAATTGGAACGTACACAAAAGTTTGGGGGGGGGGGGTTTAAAGGAACAAAACCCCCATACAATTTTTATGGGGGGAGGGGACAAATTTCACTATAATTTTGTTTTACGATGTTCCTGCCATAAGAATGATACATGTCCATTTTCAATAAAAAATCTCTAACAGTTTTCGATATATTGAGAAAAATCGATTTTCATTTTGTAACTTCAATGAGCTGTAACTTCTTTTATGAGCACATTTGTACTAAGGTAAGTTAGGTTCAATAGAACTATTTTTGACCCCAGAATGTGTGGTATAATTTATGACTAATCTTTTCGGGACACCCTGTATATCCAGGCGAGTTGAATTTGATACAGTACAACCAGAGTTTCCAGAAACCTCAGATGCATAGAAAGAAATCGAAGGTGAATAAAGTCATTCTAGCCTCAGCCGCATAGTTTCCTCGTGCAGCGAGAATATTGGGACCGCGCAAGTTCGGCAAAGCGACCTCTATTTCTACGCTCTGTACTTTTATTCGCACTTTTAATTATATTGGCCAATTATATTAGTCCTGGTTGCTGGATAATTGTCAAGGCCATAGTCCAAAAAAAAAATAATAAGAAAAAATAAGATGCAGGTTATGTTATGCAAACATAAACAATTGTATGTAGTAAATAAAATTAGTTATTAAAATGCAGTACTGCAAGCAAAATACAATTAATTAAATTTACCTTTATATAATAATTGCATATCATATCAATATTGTGGAGCAATATAAAAATTCTCTGCTTCAATGACAGAAGGTATGAAATATACGTCAATTTGACAATTTCAATTGACAATATATGAATTATTTAAGATAGTTGCAATATTTCTTCGCGACTCGCACACGGTGGTTTCTCGTTTCCCTTTCCAAGTACTTGCACACCGCGAATAGTGGTGTTGGAGGTCAATAGACATTCAAAGAAATTTCTCAAAAGGAAACAAAAAAAGTTATCAACCTAAGACAAAGTTAATAGAAAATTTGAAAGTATAATTCTGTACTAAGTAAAAAGGTCTTGGGTGAAAAATATCTCTTTCGACAAGTTGTTTAGTACGAAAAAAAGTAATAGAAATCGATTTTTAGTTCATTTTCATATTTTATTTTATTTAATCGAGAAATTTTAATCTCTATTTTGAAATTAACTATTAAATTCAACTAAGCATTAAAAATCCATTACGTTTACATAAGTTTACAAAACTTAGTCAAAATCGATATTTTTAACTTGAAACCATTTTACTTATCAGTACAAAATTGATATATGGGTTATATTAAATTTTACAAAAAAAATACAATTCATATTAAATAGATCAACTTAAAAACACTATAGTTTTAATTATTACTTTGTTTCTCAGTGTAACTCAAATTTCCTACTGTTTTGAACGAATTCCTCATTACTTTTCTCAGGCCCGGTACTTTATGTCTCGATTAACAGCCCGTTAGTTAACGGAGGTTTAATCGGGACCTCTTTAGGGTCTCTTGCGTTGTAATAAATGCAATTATAATTATTATTATTCTTATTTATAATTATAATAATATCTACTTGTAATTGCATTTATTACAACGCAAGAGACCCTAAAGAGGTCCCGATTAAACTTCCGTTAACTAACGGGCTGTTAATCGAGACATAAAGTACCGGGCCTTAGTGAGGTACAATGAATTACAGGGACCCGATCCGTCAAATGTCCGTAAACTGCGCATGTGCGAGGCGACGGAGTTTGAATGTGTCAAACCCTGGTCAAACCACAGTATCATAGATAAGGGATAACAAATTTAACAGAATACATCACCCAATGTATTCTGTGTTAATACTGTGGTTCAACACTTCAACTGAAATTTTTAATTAAGGTACATTTAAGGGGGATCTTGTTTTGTAGTCGAAGGGTTAGTATTGTACTTTAATCTTTGATATTGTTTTGTGTTTGTATGTCTTTAGAAATCACAATATAGTAGTTTATTAATAAAAAATTTAAAATATGTATTGTGATTATTTACAAATTTAACTACAAAGATATTTTATTCATATAGGTACCCCTAATTAAAAAAAGTATTGTGATTATTCACTAATATAACTACCAGGATATTTCATTCATCTACCATTAATTCCCCTCTGCTATTAGAGGGTAGGTACTGCAAATTTGTAAGTGCTGCACAAACTTGAAAAATAAAGCGAAGTTAGAATATTACCATAAATTGAAAAACAGTTAATTCTTCCGATTGCTTGTTCTACATGAATTCTTCCTCTGGTCACTGCCCTAATACAAGAAGTTACTTGTTCTTTAGTAAACTGTGGTACTACCCTTAACTGCAAGAATTAAATCACCAGGTCGCATTTGATGCACAATACCACTATCCTGGACATTTTTTGTCCGATGTAAAAATAACTAATTAGGAGCAAACAAACCTTTGAAACTATTTACCTATGTGTTTATAAACCTATAAGTTGGTTTTTGATGTGCCAATAATGTTGGTTTATGGTATGTCACTTCTGTACAATCCACAATATGTAAAAGTGCTGTAAACTATAGGTGAACATAATTTATTTTTAAGTTGTGATGGTATATTTTTTATTAGCTGGATGAACAAAGTTTCATGCATAACGATTAATAATGTATACATAATATTTGTAATAGTCCCTCTACTGCAGCCAGGTATGTCTGCAACAAATTTAAACGTAATTGCATTAATGTCATGAATAATTTTATTGATCTTATTTAAAGTTATACATACTGCTTTAGGCAAGATTGGGGAAAATGTTGAGGATGAATTTTTATAAAAACGACAGTATGAAGTACATGCACTAACACACAGTATAAAGTTAGTTGCTAAATATTTTAAGTTACATATATTATATTAATACAAATAAAGTGTGAAAAAGATATATGAGTGTTTTTAGTAAATATATTTCTTGATAATTTTTGGTCTTTGGATTTGTCTTCTTCGGGAATATGATAAGTATTAAAATATGATGAAAAGAAAATTAAAAACAATCTTAATATTATTTGTAAAATCTGTCAAAATATTTCATTTTCTTATCAATTTTACAGCCAACACACTGACTTACACGGTGGTCATGATTGATAACTATAGTCAAGCAATGTTGGCTGCTGTTATATTTTGGATAACATATGTTGGTGACTGCTTAGGAACGTCTTATGTTGTTGTTTTGCCTTACCTTTTTTAATTTTTGGTATTTTAATAAAAAAATTTGGTAAGAAATAAGTATTAAAATTAGTTTAATATTTAAATAAAATACAAATAAACTGTTTAAAATGTTTATTTCATTGAAATCATATAATAGAAGTATAACTTCTTAGGTGCGTACAAAATACAACACATTCTTTTTTTTTTGTTAAAACTGTGATATTTCACCCATCCATGATCCATGATAATATTCTAACTGAATATTACTTAGCATATTAAATATTAAACAATATTTCAATATACAGTAGTTGTTATTCCCATGTACACTTTCACTAAATTGTGATCGTTCTTGATATGCTAAAATGGAAATCTATACGAATGTTATGCTGAAACAACATTGTAACCGCATTTTATAGTTATCAAAAAAGACAATAATACATTATTATTGTACCTGTGATATATTTTTTTATAAAGGCACAATCATTGTTAGTCATATCATACTGCTTTCAATTTTATAAATTACACAAAATCAAGGATTTACACACAAGATAGTACTACTGCATTTCTTCAGCATCTTCACTAGTCCTATTTGAAAATATGGTGAGAAGATTTTCTTTATAAAAGTAGCAGGAACATAAAAGGAGTAGTTTTACTCCGTTTAGCAGATTTCCTAAAAATATGGTGTCATTATACCCTAAATTTACAATTTTAGATATTTTAGTACTTACAATATCAATGATAACCATTCGGGTACCCAACACATTACCATTTTATAGAAATTAAATAATAACGTACAGCTGGTTCCTAAAAAAACTGATAGGACTCTTAGTAAGATTTGATCATTTTGAGCAGTGTATGATTGGTCTGACATTATATTATATTTATTATGACAGGCAAATAATAAAATAAACAAACAAACTGCCATTTTATGAGGTTGAAGTTATCTGACCAATTTTAAGATTTGGCAGTAACAATGACAGTATGTAAATAATAAGTATTTATCCTTCAAAATATAATAAATTAAATATAATTAAACTCATATTCATTATATCACACCTCATCAAAAACTTTTTACAAGAACGTAGTCAGCGATTTTGGTATGGCTTAGAGCCAGACTACATCAAGATCGCCTATAAATCGTGCTCCCCACCTACTCTTCTATGATCGTGCTGGTAATTGCCTTGCAGCGAGACCAAAAAGAAGAAGAAGAAGAAAGTACACTGCTCAATTTTCTACAAAATACGCTTTAAGAGTCGTATCAGTTTTTTTTGGAACCAGCTGTACAAGCAATATAAAATATTCCATTTCTACAAACAAAAATAAAACTTGACGTCTATCAAATGTCACAAATATCACGTGTGAATTTAACTGACACTGACAGTTGACGGATCGGGTCCGTGTACCTGCCTTATGTCCGTATTTAGCTATGTCTATGGCCATGTCAGTTTAAGGCGGCTGCACAATTGCCCGGGAACGGGAAAAAAGTTAACCGTAAATTAATGTTGTAGATGCACAATAACCGAGAACGAGAAGCTGTCCGGTAACGGGAACGGGAAAGTTGACCATGTTTTAACTTTCTCGTTCCCGTTGTATTCCCGGAACCAATCAGAAGGCAGTATTAAAAATACTGTCAAATGCCCAATAAAAATTTGTTATAAGTGTGTGACCAAGTTTTACTGACAATTTTTATACATTTTGCATTAAAATAAATGACGAACGATTGGTTTATTTATTGGAAAAATAATGTCCTCATCCGTATGATGATTGATGTAGATCATAGTCATAGTACGTACTTATATGGTAATTAGATACATAATAATAATATAAATATTCGAATGATATGCTTTTTGTCTATGCTGACAAACCTTAAGTGATTGAACACATATTGTGTAAATTAGGTCCAAGATCATAAAAAACGAAAATATTAAAAGCTCGTCATCAAATAAATCCATATTTTTAGAGTTAACAGACATTTTCTTTTAATAAAATTAGAAAAAGATCGTTCCACAAAATTTATTTTGAGAAGAAAAATAATTAACAGCACAAGTGACAATGACACAAAACAGCTGTTAACCATTTAATTGTGAATCTGCTGATGCTTTCAGTTTCCGTTCTCGTTCCCGTTCCCGGTCAATTGTGCAGCCGCCTTAGCCATCCACCGGCCACCACTGACAGTTCATTGGAATCCCTAATTCCATCCGTAATCCGTATTGACATTTCATTGATCCCATAACATCAATAAAATATAAAATTGCAAACTTCTTTCAAGATTCAAGAAGTTCTTCTTGATCTTGATTGAAAGCTGTGGTGAAAGTGTTTGTTTTCCTCCACAGAGAGTAAAATATTCGGTATATTTAATATTCTATTTTTATTTCAATTTAATATGGAATGTAATGAAGATATTAAAGACCCTAGCGACCAAGAAATATTAACACATATTAAAGATGAAGGAGATTCTCTACAGAAATATAACAATATAGAAGTTAAATCTGAATTAGATAAAAGCAGTTATGGACAGGAATATGTGTCAGATGAGTATTGTTCAGATTCAGAGGATATTAAAGTAGAAAACCATCTATTAGAAGATGTATCTAATGAAATTAAAGTTGGAATAAAAAACGAACTGGAGGAGTATAGTATTGGTAAGAAAATTATTTATCTTCATTTTTTAGTATCTTACATCATGAATGTGATATTTCACTGATGTATTGAATAAGATTTTTGGTTTATCCAAGAACCATCAAGGAATATAGATGCATATATGTGTCTATATTCCTTGGAACCACATTAAATTTCGGGTCTTCTTCTTATATTCTTATATTACATTCATATTTTATATATTACATAGGGTGCATTCAGACGACCACAGTGGCTGGACAATTGAGTAAGCGGTAGCATTCATACAACACTGCTGGAAGTACAGCCACTCAGCCGATTTGTGCTGACAGTCAGCCACTGTGGTCATCTGAACTCACATAGTTTGATTTTTGTTTTTCTATTTTGTAAAATATGCCATTTGGGTAGGTATAGTCCGTCCACTATAACTTTTCCCATGCGGTACGATTCATTTTCAATCAAATTAATTAAAAACATACAGTGAAACGAATGTTGATGTATATATACATTTTGTATTCGTGGTGTGCAAGTACTTGGAAGGGAAACGAGAAACGACCGTGCGTGAGTCGAGGAGAAATATTGCAACTATCTTAAATAATTCATATTGTCAATTGAAATTGTCAAATTGACGTATAGTTCATACCTTCTGTCATTGAAGCAGAAAAATTATATATTGCTCCACAATATTGATATGATATGCAATTATTATATAAAGGTAAATTTAATTAATTGTATGCAGTACTGCATTTTAATAACTAATTTTATTTACTACATACAATTGTTTACGTTTTGTAGTAAAAATGCCTTTTACAGAATTAGGCTTTTATTCACATAAAACTTGACAGTAGAATTAATTTGAATGACAAAACAATTAATCAATAAAATAAACAATGACAAAAGAATACTAAATTATACTACATTCACCCGGCCCTATTTTTGAACAAAATCTTGCAAATATCTTGGTTTATTTTTAGTTCTAGCTGATTTATGGCTAGATTGAAAATCTGAATCTTCCAATCTTGGTTCATGATTATCATCAGGTACTTGATTCGGTTCTTGAATAGATAAATTTTCTATGTCCTCTGGTATTGATTCAGTAGTGGAATTCTCTAGTGTATTATTTGGACTTTCATTTTCATCTTCATCGTTATCTTGATTCAATAATTTCAGGTCACCTCTAGGAGCTAAATGCTTCGTTGAAACTGTACTTTTCTTTCCGTTTGGATACTGTATTAGGGCATAATCTGAATTGGCTTCTAAAAGATCAACCTCTTCAACTAAAGGATCAAACTTACTTTTTCGTACAAATTTTCTAAGTAATACTTTGTCTGAATCTTTAAGCCATGATGGAATAGAAGTTCCGCTAGTTGATCTTCCCTGATACGTAAACAAACGTTCATGAGGTGTACAATTGGTTGCTGTACACAGTAAACTTCTTATAGAGTGCAGAGTCTCTGGTAGAACAGTCTCCCATTTAGTGATGTCTAAATTTCTGGTTTTCAATGCTAGATTCACTGCTTTCCATATAACTCCATTGTATCTTTCGACTTGACCATTTCCTCCAGGGTTATATGGTGTTGTTCTACTTGAAGATATTCCTTTAGAGTGTAGATAATTAATAAATTCTTGTGAAGTAAAGCTAGTTCCCCTGTCAGAATGTATTCCGTATTCCGGCATTCCATATAAACAAAACAGTTGATTCAAACATTCAATTACTGTCTGACTAGATGTATCTGAGCATGGAAAAGCCCATGGAAATCTTGAAAATTCATCAATGATTGTAAGCATATAAGAATTTCTAGAAGAACTGGGTATTGGACCTTTAAAGTCAATGTTCAATCTTTCGAACGGAGCTGTTGATTTAATTAAATGTGTATCATCTTCTTTCTTATAAAATCTGGGTTTGATTTCTGCACAGATTGGACAAGACGTAATTACGTGTTTAATTTATTTATTTATTCACGGGCAAGCCCTATTCCGATATAAATTTTACAGTGTTCTAAATTATATAACATAATTATACAATTATATAACATTAATGTTAACCAATTATATAACATAAACTATCGTAATATAACATATAACCAAGTGGTTTGAGAAAAAATAACTCTGTGAGTAATACAGTTACAAAAAAGAAAAAAAAAGAATAGGATAACATTTGGTCAGTACAATTACAAACAAAAGATATCACCTAAATCAATTCGGAAATGTTGCAAGGTATAACGGTTTTAAGTTATCTAATACATACAGGTCATGTAACACTGATCACAATACAAAAGCTCTGGCCGAAAATATTAAAAAGTTAAAAAGTTAGGGAAGAAATTAGGTTTTTAAAGCGGGAAACTGATATATTAAAAATTTCGAGGTTATTTAATGAGTTAGCTAATCGAAGAGTTCTAGGAATAAATGTGTTGTAAGAATAATTGAATCTATGAAAAGAGACATAAAAAGTTTGCACCTGCCTAGTCGAACGACTGGGGACAAATAGAGATATTTTGGAGAGAAGTTCGGGGCAGTTACACAGCCCGTTGATAATTTTAAATAAAATAATTAAGTCTCTTTGTTTTCTGCGTACCTCAAAAGGAGGTAAGTTCAGTATGCGCTCTAATACAGAATAGTCATAGTATACATGCAACTTACTGGCAGTATATCTCAGAAAATTGTGTTGGACAGCCTCAATCTTCAGTTTATGAGTAAAGTAATAGGGGGACCAAATTGTGGGACAGTAATCGAAATGAGATCTAACCAGGGAGAAATAAAGAGATTTAATAGCTGAGATGTTTGTAAAGTCTCTAGTAGTTCTTTTTATAAAGCCAAGCATCTTCATAGACTTCTGTATTGTACTGTAAATGTGTGATTTATAGCTAAGGGCGGAGTCAAGGATCACACCTAGATCCCTAGTTTCAGAGGCAGAATGTAAGGTCAGATTATTTATACTATATTCGAAGATGATTGGATGATGAGTTCGGTGGAAACGAAGAATATGGCATTTGGATGCATTCAAACACATACCATTTTGCATACACCAGTTGGATAGGCGATCAATATCACCTTGTAGACTAAGTGAATCAGCCTCAGATGTGATTATTTTAAAACATTTTAAATCATCAGCGAATAACAAAGTTTCACTTACTTGGAAACAGGGTATTAGATCATTGATAAATATATTAAACAACAGAGGTCCCAAGTGTGATCCTTGTGGTACACCTGAGTTAACAGAGATGGTATGAGAATAGTGATGATTAACCCTGACAATTTGCGATCTTTGCGTAAGATAGCTCTTGAGCCACTTCAATATAAGGCCATCAACTCCGTATAAATAAAGTTTATGAATCAAGAGCTCATGATTAACTTTGTCGAAAGCTTTGGAAAAGTCAGTATACACAGAGTCAACTTGTAAACCCCTCTCAAGAGCATCTGTCAAAAAATCAACATATGTTATGAGACCCAATTCTGCTGATTTTTTGGATGTAAATCCAAATTGTTGGGCCCCTATAATTGGCGAGAAGTCATAACTTAAATAATCGGAAATAATGCTCTCAAAAACTTTAGGAATAGCACTAAGAATACAAATGGGACGATAGTTACCTATATCCGATTTTCGACCTGATTTATATATTGGAGTGACATAAGAGTTTTTCCAGTAGTCTGGAAATTCCCCTGTTGATAAAGACTTATTAAATATATAAAAAAGTGGGCGCGATAGAATGAAGCTGAATGTTTTAAGGAAAGTGGGGGGAATTCCATCAGGACCAGGACCTTTGTTAGACACATAAACTGATAATTAGACACATTAACCAAAGGTGAAATCTGGGTTACATGCGGATGTAAGGATTGGTTAGTATAGACGGAAGAGAATTGGTTAGCAAAAAGATTAGCAATATCAGTTCCATTGAAGGCAGTACGATCTCCAAGAGTCATTGTATTAGGTATAGCGTTATTTTCCCTTTTACTACTTACAAATTTCCAAAAGGATTTAACGTTATTAACAATAGAATGTTCGGTACGTTGAATGTAATCAGCATAACACTGTCTTGATAAAAATTTACATCTAGTTCTTAAGTTACTAAATGCTGCATAACTTTCTGGACACCTTGTGCTCTTATATATCTTGTGCACTGATTTCTTCTCGTGAAGCAACTTCTTCAGCTCAGAGGAGTACCAGCATGGATATTTCTTATCACAGATTTTTTTTAGCGGAACAAAACGATCAATGATGGAATAAAAAATGTCGTAAAATACAGAAACCATGTCAGAGAGTACTTTTCCTTGAAGTGCACCATCCCAATTAATTGCTTGAAGGGATGAACGAATTGCTGCATAGTCAGCATGAACAAAGTCATAATAATACTCTTCACCAGATAAATGATCATTTGTGATTTTGAGTGGCAAACTGCATTCAAGCGGAGGATGATGTGTGTCCACTGGAATTAAAGTGTCGATAGCCTTCAATACATCAATACCCAATGGAGATAAAATGAGATCAAGCGTAACTCCTCTATCGTTGATTATTTCGTTGGTCTGGAAGAGATTGAAAAAAGCACAGATATTGGATATAGTTTCAATAGAATCAGCTTCAGATTGTGTAGCTGTAGGCTGAGGAGAAGCAACGGAACAATAATCATCGACATCCCAAACTGCAGATGGAAGATTAAAATCACCCAATAGAAAAAGGTTTGCTCTATCATATTGCTCGCTTATAGTGATAAGCTGTTCAAAGTACGATTGGTATAAAGTAGCTATAGATTTAGGTGGAAAATATACTGTACCGATTATAGATTTGTTATTAAAGAGAACAAACAACTGTTCAATCGAAGGATCAGACTGAATTTGATAAGAAGGAATTGAGTTCTTAATGGCAATCAACACTCCCCCACCTCTACTGAAGACACTGGAGTCCTTAGAGCGGTCAGTTCTGTAGATGTTGTAGTTGAGAAGCCCAAGTTCAGCATCCGTAATTTCAGGTGTGAGCCAGGTTTCAGTTAAGATAATGATATCATAGGAACAGTTGCTGACATTCAAGCTGAGGTCAGACAGTTTAGTTCTTAGTCCTCTAACATTTTGGTAATAAAGTATAGGGCTGCCCGGTTTTAGTTTTTTTTACAGATTTTCGGTGTATTGTTGAAGTATTTAATAGTTAAATTTTGCTCACCAGCCTGTTGACGCACTCTAAGTTCGTTTTTCACTGAATCGAGTTGCTTTTTCTGACAGGGAGTTTGATCAGATAGGAAAAATATTTTATTTGCCTGGCCTAATTTAACTTTGTTTCTTAAGATTTGATGCACTTCGCGAGCCGAGGAAAGAACGACTTTAATTGGTCTATGTCCGTTTTTATTCTTCTTCCCAAAACGAAAGATATGTTTACTGTTGACACTTACCGCACCTTCACTCGCTCCAGATAAAAGTGTTTTTATTTGATTAATATCCTCAGTTAAGGTTGATGGTTCTGGGAGATTGAAGATAAGTAAATTATTTGACCTTTTTTGGCGTTCGTGTAGCTCATTTATGATGTCATCGGTTATTGGAAAGTTACTCTTGTTATCTTTTAGCATCTGGATTTCAGCTTTGAGTAAGGTGACTTCGCACTTCAGGTTTTCAACTTCTCTTAGAATTTTGGGCACACTTTTGAATGACAGTCGGCAATCAGAACAAAAGTAGAACAACGTTCTCTTCTGGATTACAACAGCTCGAAGTTCAGAAGCACTTAAGCCAGTACATCCTTCGGTCGGATGAAGAATAATATGACAGCTGTCACAAGCCACTGATTTATCACTGATATCTTCATTGCACTTTGAACACTTATTTGCAGCCATAATGCCAATTTCACTGGGCTAATATAATATGAGTATATCAGTGCTAATATTCCTGGACTAATAAACCTATCACCTCAATTAAGTTCTTATCAGTTGGCACTTTTTTTGGCTTAATTAGTAGCTTTTTATAAGGAGTATACACAATAGATGAAATAATATTATCAAATATTGATTGGACTTGCAAACAAAAACAAGAAAATTAATCACCTCAATGAATGTAGATACATTTGAAGAACAATACACAAAAAGAACGAAAATTTTGGATAAGTTTAAACCACTTTAAATCCAATAATTCGAGCAGAGATCAAAAAACACTGTTTAACTTGACTAATGACTTTATAATTTCATCTAAAGAATAAGGTAAATTTCGAATTTTTACAAAATGGTGCATACGAGTAATCCCAGGATGCGATAAATCTGAATGTAATTGATATAACTTGCTTGTATTATTTATATTATTGCATATTCTTGATAGTGCATCAGCTGCATCATTAGCCTTTCCTGGACGATAGATAATATCATTTAAAACAAGAAAGCTCCAAACGCCAACGCAAAATTTTTTCATTTTTGATTTTACTTGTATGGTTTGTATTAAACATGAACGAAACTGATTTTTGATCTGTGATTAGATTGAATTGTCTTCCTAAAAGATAGTGTCTCCATTTTTTCAATGCTTCAACGCAAGCATATGCTTCTTTTTCAATTGCAGAATGTTTTCGTTCAGAATCTGTAAGGGTACGTGAGAAAAAAGCAACGGGTCTTCCAGATTGACTCAGAGTGGCAGCAATAGCAAATTCAGAAGCATCAGTTTCAACAATGAGAATTTCTTTTTCATCAATTGTCCATAGAAGTGCATTAGCTATATCAGTTCTCAATTCCTCAAAAGCAAATACCAATTCCGGACCTAATGGAAATTTCTTGCAATCTATAAGACCTCTAATTTTTGCTGAAAAATTATTAACCCATTTTGAGTAATGTGAAAACATTCCAAGTGCCCTCTGAAGACTTTTAGAATCATTCGGAACTGGTAAATTTAGTAGAGGCTTCAATCTGTCTGGATCAGGTTTCATTGTAGAGTTTTCTATTGTATATCCCAAAATATTTATAATTTTTTGATTGTAGTGACTTAACCCATATTTTTTAACAGCATTTAAAAAATTCTGTAAATTTAAATCATGTCTATCTTGATCCTCACCACCAACTGTTACATCATCTAAATAAGCGTAAACACCTTGTAGATTTTCTTTTTTTATGATAGAATCAATGGCTCTCTGAAAACATGATACTCCATTGGTAACCCCAAAAGGAATACGACGGAATTGGTAAAGGCATCCACTTGCCTCGAAAGCTGTAAATGGTTTGTCAGATTCGTAAATTGGTATTTGATGATATGCGTATTTTAAATCAATTGAGCTAAAAATTTTATATTTTGATATCTTAGACACCAGTGAATCAATATTCGGCAACGGATAAGCATCAAGTAATGTGAATCTATTTATTATTTGAGAGTAATCAACTACCATCCGACGTTTATGATTTTCGTTTTTAGTTACCAACACTTGGGCCCTCCAAGGTGATTTACTTTCTTCAATAATTTCTTCTTTAAGGAGACGTTTTATTTCTTGTTTAATAAATTCTTCATCTTCCTGTGAATGCCTGCGAGATTTAGTAGCAATAGGGTGACAATTTTCTGTTAAATTGGCAAACAACGAAGGTGGCTTAATTTTAGCTTCAGTAAGACAGCATATCTTAAGAGGTCTTCTTGGTCCTCCAAATTTGACTTCTAAACTTTCATGTTGTTTCATAATATCTTGACCCAAAATCACATCTGTACAAAGATTGGATAAAACTAAAACTTTTGTTTGATCATATTTTTCTTTATCAATCTGAATATTTATTAAACAATAGCCTTGAATATTAGCTGAGAATGACATAGATGCCATAGAAACTTGGACCCCTTGTATTGGAAAAATTTTAAGCTTATTTTCAGTAGTGAATTCATGATCTAAAAAAGTATCTGAGCTTCCAGTGTCTATTAAAGCGTTGGCATCAACTTGGTTAACTGTTACTTTGGCTATACATTTTGAAAGCGATTGAGGTGTTTCCATTGAAGAAGCGATTACCATTGTAGATGCATAAGTTGATCTCGTTTGACTTTTCTTTGATTGCATGCACATTTTAAACCAGTGTCCCATTTTATGACAGTTTTGGCAAGTAGCAGCCCTTGCTGGACATACAGATCGAGGATGTCTTGGATGTCCACAAAAATAACAAGTCTGACCAGGTTTTGTTTGAACAGAAGCTAAAGTAGTTTGTTCTGAATTTGGATGACTACAAGATGCTATATTATTTAATGCTGCATTATATGTATCAGATTGTTTTTGAGAATCTTCTAAAGATCTAGATTTAGATAATGCTTCGTCCAAATATAAAGAACTAAACTCTAGTAATCTTTGACGTATATAAGATTGAATGAGACCATTAATAAAAGCATCACGAATATAGTCATTTCTATTTTCTTCTGAAGAAACTGCTTTAAAATTACAATTTTTAGCCAAAAGCTTTAACTGTTGTGCATACTGATCTATAGATTCGTTTATTTGTTGTTTTCTTGTAGCTAGAACATGTCTTGCGTAAATCTCATTTGCAGGTTTAATATACAATTCTTCCAAAATTTTGATAGCAGAAATGTATGTTTTTGCTTCGCTTATGTAATCATATACTGAATGTGAGACAAAATTGATTAAAAGCATGTATTTACTTGTCTTTATCTTCTAGCGATTTTTCTGTAGATTTATTGCTTTCCAAAAAATTCTTAAATGTTTCGTACCAGTGTTTAAATTCTTTGGCGGCAGTTTGGGAGTTTGGATCAGCCTCTAGTTTATCTGGTCTAAAGTACTTCTCCATTGTATATTTGGTATATTTATGTGAATAAAATTGTAGTAAAAATGCCTTTTACAGAATTAGGCTTTTATTCACATAAAACTTGACAGTAGAATTAATTTGAATGACAAAACAATCAATAAAATATACAATGACAAAAGAATACTAAATTATACTACACGTTTTTATAACATAACCTGAATCTTATTTTTTCTTATTATTATTTTTTTGGGCTATGGCTTTGACAATTATCCAGTAACCAGGACTAATATAATTGGACAATATAATTAAAAGTGCGAATAAAGTTGCAGAGCGTAGAAATAGGGGTCGCTTTGCCGAACTTGCACGGTCCCAATACTGTATACCAGCGGTTTTCAATCTGTCGTACATGTACCACTGGTGGTATACTGCATTCGCTCTCGTGAGATTTTTTTTTGACACATTCGGAATAGGAAACATACAACACAAAAATTCCTACCTCACCCTATTAACTGATAAAATCAACTTAATCTTTCATTAAAAAAAGAAGAATTATTAGAAATAGTGGGAGTGTCTACTAATCTCATAAAATTTTGAGGAGTTTATTTCTACAAAATATTTTTATTTTGTACAATAAATAATTTTCTCATTTGTTATCAATACATTATAATGGTGTAAATAAATAATTATTGATTGGCGTAAGGTTTACGTTATTTTTATGTCTGTTTACTATCAATAATATTGGCTATGAGTAGGTGCGTTGGGTGTGTAGTAATTTCCAGTCACTTCTGACAACTGAATTTACCAAAAAAGAAATTACTAACGTCAGTGTCAAAGTGAATCTCGATATAGCGAATTCAGTATACATTCCATTAGTTGAGGTGGTACACAAAACTCAAAACAGCCAAAATCAACACCACTATTGGCACTATTGTAGTTAATTAGATGGCCTAGCTAGATAGGTATTTCAGTTATAGGTAATACCAAAAAAAAAATAAAAATTATTTGGTGGTACATGACTCAAAAAGATTGAGAATCGCTGCTGTATACTATATACTACACACATTGGCGTACGTTTCACTTTATGTTTTGACTTAATTTGATTGAAAGTGAATCGTACCGCATGGGAAAGGTTATAGCGGACGGCCTATATATACAGGGTGATTGATTAGTGTGATAAAGCTTCGTAGATCCGCTATAGTAATGGGTAGTAATAAAAGTTAATAACAAAAATTGTAGCCAACTTTGAGCTTGCTTACTTACTTACTTATTCCTCTTCACTCCATGCGGAGCATAGGGCGTGAACTGTCTGCCTCCATTCTGTCCTATCCTTTGCACTAATCTTTATTTCTGCCCAGGTTTTCCCAATAGCATTAATTTCTTTGTCCACACTTCTTTTCCACGTTTCTACGGGTCTACCTGGTCTTCTCTTGCCATGTGGTGTGTATTCTAGGGCTTGCCTCGCTAGTATTTTGTAGGGGAACACCCTGTATTTTATATTCGAAATCCTGGTGACTTCTCCATCACAAAAATATAAAGGTTTGTAATAGGCGCGTTCCAAGTGACATGAAAACCGTCCTTCGTACTGCCCTCGTCATGCGCATTATAAAAAATGCGTTCCAAGCGAACATGAACGATGATTTGTATCGTACACTGTGTTGTTCCAAGCGATCCATGTACCGCTTCGAAATCGGTAACTGAACGGCCCTTTTGATACATACCTTCAAGCAGAAACCATTTGTACTGACTTGCGCAGTTAGGATTGTTTTCATTTTTACTGGTCACTGCTATGAGATCAGCTGATGATTCAATAATTGAATAATCCACAATTTACGCTATTAGTACCTGTGATTCTTGATTTCCGTTTAAATAATTATTAATTCTTTTTTTTTCAAGTTAATCTTAAAAAAATATTTAAAGATAATTTATATTTTTTTCATATAAGACAACGATTTTATGTCAGATATCGATTCTGAGGAAGATTTTGAAGTTGAAGTGATGTTTAATGAACATGTTAGAAATATTAATTTATAACCATCTATCAAACTACTAGTGGGTCTGTGGTACTCGAACTGAAAATGGCTCAGGCGCAACTCGAACTTGAAATGGTACACAAATACGTTCCAAGAGGGTTACGTACCGGTAATCGGTTCGGGATCGAAAGAAAACCGTTCAAGGGCGATTCTGCGCATTAAAACAGTCCAATCGATTTCGTGGCGGTTCAAGGGATCGTACAAATGTGTCGTCTTGGAACGAACCTAATGTTATACAGAGTATTTACAAAGTTATAACCAATTTTATATGAAAATAGTAACAAGTTCAACACCCTGTATAAATAAAAATAAGCACAACGGCAATGTTTTATGGATGCCATATTTTTTTATTTATTGTCAAAATTTTAAAAAATGATTGATATTGCTAATTTTCTTTAGGTATATCGAACATGGGATGATTCAAAACACAAGTACATTATTTTCTCAGTAATTTTAAAAGGACCAATCTGTATTTTATATCACTACTGAAAAGTACCATTCATCATCATCAGTACCTTGACAACCCTTTTTGGGTGCTGGCTTGTTCTAGGATTTTCTTCCATTCTGCGTCTCCCAAAAAGTGGTTGATATTATAATTTTGAGTCGAAATTATTGTGACACGGACATGAATGAATGGCCGAAAGCGAGGTTAGGTTTAGTTTAGATGTGTTTTGTTTGTTTCTTGCAAGGAAAACTAAAGCAAAAGGTATTAATATGGCTGGGTTTTATGGAAATTTGCTGGTTTTGGAAGAATTAGATAGAATAGTATTAAATTAGAAATATGTATAATAATTGAGAATGTTCACAATGTGAATTATCAACTCAATGAAAGATGTAAGGTAATAATCTGGGAAAATTAGTATAAAACAAGGAAAATTATGTACCAGCTATTTTATTGCTGGAATCAAATGTTAAGATTTCATATATTAGTAATATAGCTATGCAAAGTTTGCAGAAAGTGTGCTATTTGGTTTATAACCAAATTAGCGCTCCGAAATATTTTTTCAATTATTGCTCTGTAACTCAGAAGATTTTAACGTTAAACCAAAAACACTCGCATAAAAATTCACTGTAATTTAATTCTGCACATAGATATTTTTTTTTTATTTCCTTCGGCGGAAATTTTCCTCGGAAAATTCGGGTTTTCCAAACAAAATCTTTAATTTTCAACTAAAATTTTAGGGAAGTAATTATTTATCAAAAAGTAAATAACTTGGTGACATAAATCTTTTTTGTTATGAGTGTCTTGAAGATATGAAAATTTGTATGTACAAAGAGGACCGGAATAAAAAAGTAATGGTTCAAAAATTGAAATCCTGTTGTTTATAACTCTGTCGCAAATACCAGTCAAAGGACCAGGCAACACTCCTTATGGAAAAGTGGTCCTGGTCAAATTTGATGAAAGTTTGGTCAATGATACTTCTTGATGTGTAGATTAAAAAAGTCCATGGCACCTGGGTCTGAATAACTACTATTTTCGAGATACAGCCTTCTGAAGTTATTGGATTCGCGTGCTCGGTTTACGTTAAGTGCACTAATTTAGGTCAAGTGAACGAAAATATTTATTATTAGAAGAAGAGAAACTCATGGTCTTCATACATTCTTGCGTGTTGTATATGAATTTGTGGTCAAACATAGTTGGATCGTATTTTAATCTTAAGAAAACCTCCGAAAAGTCTTCAGAAAACTAAAGAAGTGTGGTATAAAAGGTGCTGTTAGATCGATATAAGCGTTATCATGTTTTCATGAATGCTTCTCAGTTATGGAATACCAGCAAAACTACAGTTCCGCCTTATCTTTGGAAAACTATTGAACAGTGGCGGATCTAGGTGAGATGGTGGTAATTCCACTCGTAACATGTTCCAGAATAATTAAAGAAAAAATTGTTGAAATATAAAAAAATGCATTAGTTGACATATAACTTGTGCCATATATCAGATATAAGACAGGTAGAGAACATGGACTTGATTTCAAAACAAAAAAAAAACAAAGTAAATGGTAGTTTGTAAATCCTAAATATTAATTACAATTGTCTATGGAAAAATCGGGTTTAAATCATCTTCGACTATTCGTATGTTAACATTTTGCCGATTTCGGTTAGATGCATCATACGTCGTGTTAACTAACGACCTATCAGGATACTTAACATTGGGTTGATGTTTTGCAAAGCCTAAAAACCATAACACACTGGTGATATGAGCACAAGTACCTACAGTTCTCGCACCAGATTGACAGGTACAGTAGTACCCGTTAATCGGTTCTTCTACAGGCTCATCTTCATCATTATCTTCATCAACCGTATAGGAAATGAATACTTGGTGTTTTGTAGCTTGCCGAAACCTAGAAAATATTCGAACTCTTATGAATGCCGGTTCATCCATACTCTCATCAATTTGAAACTCTTCGTCATTTTCTCTTATTATTTTATCTTGTATGCAAGATGGTGCCAGTTTAATTTGATATATCCCAATCGTAAAGTCTTTTATGTGTTATAAAAATAACCCTACAAAATTATTCTCCATAATATTTTGTATTAAAAAGCTCATCATCATTGGCTGTAGAACCCCTGGTGGACGCCTAGTTCTGTTCGAGAATCAGCTTCCATTCCATTTTATCCTCCGCCTTGGTTTTCTAATTTCGTACTCTTAACACCCGTAACTCATCTTCTCTGGTCCTTAAATCGTACTCTGGGCCATGGGCGCCCATACCTATGGGCAGGGGGCCGTGACCCCCTGGCTTTTCGGGTGCGTTACATCCTTCTAATTGAAATATTCTGAACTATAAAGGTACTTTACTTTTGATCTAAATTTATCTTTTTTGACATACCTCGTATAAAATTAATAAAATTTTATATAAGATGGTTGTATTTTAAGTTTTAGGCCATCCAGAACTTTTTATTAAGAATCACTTTTTTTCGTAAAATTAATAATAAAAGAGTTATTAGAATTGAAATAACTGAAAAAATAATGAGTTATCCATAATTTTTCAAAAATTTTTTTTTCAATTAGAAGGATGTAATTGCATACTAGAATACAGTTTTTAATTCCAAACAATTTTTCATAATAGCAATTTTCAATATTGTGAAAAATAAAGCTACTTTACTCTTGAGTGAAATTCAAACTTTTTGACATACCTCGTATAATATTCAAAAAAAATTATATTTGATGGTTAAATCTGAGGTTTTGGACCATGCAGAGCTTTTTATAAAGAATAACTTTTTTTCGTAAAATTAATAATAAAAAAGTTTTCCATATGGATACAACTTACAGGGACATACTGTATATGGTTATTCAAAGTATACAAAATATAATGTGCAACGTCTTCACGTTTGCCACCTCCCTAAAAATTTTTATATGGGCGCCCGTGCTCTGGGCTTACGTCTTTTCGTCACACTCCCCACTCTTTGGTTATAAATGTGCTTTGATGGCTCCATCTCGTTCATTTTCGTTAAATAAAGTTATTCCGTTATTTCTGGAACATGTTACCGGTGGAATTACCCCTATCCGCCCTAGATCCGCCACTGTTCAGTAGTTTTCTAAAGATAAAGCCGAACTGCAGTTTTGCTGGCATTGCATAACTGAGAAGCATTCATGAAAACATGATAATGCTTATATCGATCTAGCAGCACATTTTATACCGCACTTCTTTAGTTTTCTGAAGACTTTTCGGAGGTTTTCTTAAGACTAAAATACGATCCGACTATTTTTGACCACAAATTCATATACAACACGCAAGTATGTATGAAGAACATGAGTTTCTCTTCTTCTAATAATAAATATTTTCGTTCACTTGACCGTAAATTAGTGCACTTAACGTAAACCGAGCACCCGATTCCAATAATTTCAGAAGGCTTTAACTCGAGAATAGTAGTTATTCAGACCCAGGTGCCATGGACTTTTTTAATCTACACATCAAGAAGTATCATTCACCAAACTTTCATCAAATTTGACCGGGACCACTTTTCCATAAGGAGTGTTGCCTGGTCCTTGGTTATACCTGGAACCACTACTCACAATTCAATTTTTTTTCTTCGAAAAGGGTACAGTAGCCGTTCCCTTTTCCACTAAGCCGTTAACTTAATTTAATTTAATCTGATATTTTCTGAGGGTTTCTATTTGTTTATAAGCTAAAAAATTGTTTCTTTATAACATTCCTGAGACTGCTCAAATAGTCCAATTTCAATTCTGTAAAGTACATTGAATAGGTATAGTGCTTTTTTATACGAAAATCATAGTTATTCTGGTGTATCATAATCTTTCTGGTTATTATTTGGACCGAATTTTTTTAATTACCATTTTAATTATTGCTAAACTATTGGTTAGATTGTCGCCGGTCTCCTAATATATAATCTACTATAAAAATCTTTCATGTCACCAATTTATTTAATTATTGATTAATAATTACTTCCCTAAAATTTTAAATGAAAATTGCAGATTTTTTTGGGAAAACTCGGATTTTCCGAGGAAAATTTTTGTTGAAGGAAATAGGAAAAGAAGAATGTGTGTGTACTATGTACGCACGTAAGAAGATATTCTTCTATTATATAATAGGTAATTTAAACGAAGTAAATATACTTAAAAGGTTATTTGTATTTTATTTAAAAATCAAACTAACTTTCTTATCTACCACTTTCAAAAAATTTTTATTAAAACAACCAAAAATAAAAAAAAAATATGAATCGCCCGGGAATTGAACCCGCAACCTTCCAATCTCAGTGCTAACGCATTTCTAACTACTCCATCGAGGCGCTAGAGATAGACATGTAAGTTTCGGATATAATTACACAACACGGCGACATATAGTGTAAAAATGTTATGCTTACATAATATTTTAATAATCCAAAAACACAAGAATTATAATAAATAATACATTTCCTAAAACCACTAATATATTCTTTTAATGACTTATTTGCACGGTTACAGATACATACATACCTATCTTGAAAGATTAGCAATGAACTACATACTGTCAGAACTACATACTGTCAGTGTGCGCAGGCGCGCGGTAAATGTACAATTTTACCCTCAATCGATTCGTCGCTAAAGAAGAATATCTTCAAAAAACTTTGTGCAGAACTAAATTACGGTGAATTTTTATTTGAGTGTTTTTGGTTTAAAGGAAAAATCTTAGGAGTTACAGAGCACTAATTGAAAAAAGAAGATTTAGGAGTGCTAATTTGTTTATAACTCAAATAACACACTTTCTGCGGACTTGTCATACCCCATATTACTAATATATGCAATCTTAAGATTCGATTTTAGCAATAAAATAGCTGGTAAACAACTTTTCCCAAAAATGACATTTTTTCGATAATCTGCCCAGACTATCAACAAACGTTGCGGTGGTTGCATAGCCAATAAATCCAATAAACAGGAGGACCAACCCAAATTCTGAGCAGTGTCAACATGATAAGGTTAATATCCCCAGTTGTAACTAATATCGAAATTAATAAGAATCGCTATAAATTGCAACTGTCATGGCGGAGTCGAAATTAAATTGCGACGTCGAAATGAATTAGAATCAGGCCCCTGTTCTGTTCCTTGCTTTGTTCTTCCAGTGGGTAATCTTAAGTGTTTTCAGATCTTGTTCCATGTATCTAAGTTTGGGTCTTCTCTTTGACCTTCTCCCTACTGGTGTCTGTCTCATTATTTTTTTTTGGTGTTTCAGTTTCCAACATCCATTCAACATGGCCCATCCAAAATATAATAATATTTTTTACATGTGAAAAATTGAACAATAAACTTGAAACATAGTTTTTACAGTTTCTTTGCAATTTGTTATAATTCACAAAAACGGAGAATGTGAGTGTTGTAGTTAGACCCCTCATATATTTTCTTTTATTAAAAAACAAATTCTTATAATTTGGTCTTTATTTTAGGTGCTCCACAGGATAGTACAATGCAAGTTGCAGTTACCAAACTGTTAAATTCTCCCAAAGTAGATTTGAAAACTGGTGAAACTCCATATGAATGTGCAATTTGTAGTAAGCTGTTTACTAGAAAGGGTAATTTAAAGGTGCATATGAGTATTCACACTGGTGAAAAACCTTATGAATGTGAAATTTGTAGTAAGCTATTTACTACAAAAAGTAATTTAAAGATGCATTTTAAAATTCACAGTGGTGAAAAACCTTATAAATGTGAAATTTGTATAAAGCATTTTACTGAAAAAGGTGATTTAAAGCGCCATATGACAATTCACAGTGGTGAAAGACCTTATAAATGTGAAATTTGTAGTAAGCAGTTTACTCAATTTAGTAATTTAAATACTCATAAAAGATTTCACACTGGTGACAAACCTTATAAATGTGAAATTTGTAGTAAGCATTTTACTGAAAAAGGTAGTTTAAAGAAGCATACAAGAATTCACAGTGGTGAAAAACATTATGAATGTGAAATTTGTAGTAAGCGGTTTACTGTAAAAAGTAATTTATACACACATATGAAATTTCACACTGGTGAAACACCTTATAAATGTGAAATTTGTAGTAAACATTTTACTGAAAAAGGTATTTTAAAGATGCATATGAGAATTCACAGTGGTGACAAACCTTATAAATGTGAAATTTGTAGTAAGCATTTTACTGAAAAAGGTAGTTTAAAGAAGCATACAAGAATTCACAGTGGTGAAAAACCTTATAAATGTGAAATTTGTAGTAAGCAGTTTACGCAAAGTAGTAATTTAAATATTCATAAACGATTTCACACTGGTGAAAAACCTTTTGAATGTGAAATTTGTACTAAGCAATTTTATAAACGAGGTGATTTAAAGGGTCATATGAGAATTCACACTGGTGAAACACCTTATAAATGTGAAATTTGTAGTAAGCAGTTTGGCCATCTAAGTGGTTTCAAGTATCATATGAAAGTTCACACTGGTGAAAAACCTTATAAATGTGAAATTTGTTGTAAGCTGTTTACTCAAAAAGGTGATTTAAAGAGTCATATGAGAATTCACACTAGTGAAACACCTTATAAATGTGAAATTGAAAAGTATGAAAGTTCACACTGGTGAAAAACCTTATAAATGTGAAATTTGTGGTAAGCTGTTTACTCAAAAAGGTGATTTAAAGTGTCATATGAGAATTCACATTAGTGAAACACCTTATAAATGTGAAATTTGTAGTAAGCAGTTTGGTCATCTAAGTTATCATATGAAAGTTCACACGGGTGAAAAACCTTATAAATGTGAAATTTGTAGTAAGCATTTTACTGAAAAAGGTAGTTTAAAGAAGCATACAAGAATTCACAGTGGTGAAAAACATTATGAATGTGAAAATTGTAGTAAGCGGTTTACTGTAAAAAGTAATTTATACACACATTATGAAATTTCACACTGGTGAAACACCTTATAAATGTGAAATTTGTAGTAAACATTTTACTGAAAAAGGTATTTTAAAGATTCATATGAGAATTCACATTGGTGAAAAACCTTATAAATGTGAAATTTGTAGTAAGCAGTTTACGCAAATTAGTAATTTAAATATTCATAAACGATTTCACACTGGTGAAAAACCTTTTGAATGTGAAATTTGTACTAAGCAATTTTATAAACGAGGTGATTAAGGGTCATATGAGAATTCACACTGGTGAAACACCTTATAAATGTGAAATTTGTAGTAAGCAGTTTACTCAAAAAGTTAATTTAAGGGTGCATACAAGAATTCACACTGGTGAATCACCTTATAAATGTGAAATTTGTAGTAAGCAGTTTGCTGAAAAATCAACTTTAAATCAGCATATGAGAGTCCACACTTGAGATAGACCTTCATCATCATCGGTGACCGCTGACAGCCCATGGAGGGCCATGGTCGCCCGTTGTGGTTTCTATAGAGAAATTCACACCGAAATTGCAGTACGGTCAAGATAGGCAATAAGTTTCTTATGGAGAATACACGCACAGGGTTGTCGGTCTTTGTCAGTTCTTGATTGCTCTCTCAAGAGCGTCGCACAGGACCGGCTTGGATAAAATGCATCGCTCGGCAGTACGAGTATAATATTTTATATTATGTATACAGTAGAATAAAAAACTATTGTAAAAGTTGTAATAATTGAATACTGTAAATGTTTTTTAATGTTTTGTACTTGCAGTAGCGGTTCTTTTATATAAAATGCTCGAAAATTTTCGAGATACATTTTTTAAATCTGAGATATTAAAAGCAGCGCGTGCTTTTAAATATCAATAATATTTAACACTAACTTGACCACTGATCTTTTCAAACCCCTTCAAATATCACATAATAAACAAAATTTTTATATTAAACCCGTAGCAAATGTTAAATATCTAAGAGTTTTTATAGATACACATCTAAAATGGGACTTTCACATTAAATATATCATTAAAAAGCTACAGTTTATCCTGTATAAGTTTAAACATCTTAAAAAACACATACCTAATATATACCTTCGCACACTACAGGGTGTAACAAAAATACAGGTCATAAATTAAAGTACATATTCTGGGACCAAAAATAGTTCGAATGAACCTAACTTACCTTAGTACAAATATGCACATAAAAAAAGTTACAGCCCTTTGAAGTTACAAAATGAAAATCGATTTTCTCGAATATATCGAAAACTATTAGAGGTTTTTTATTGAAAATAGGCATGTGGCATTCTTATGACATGAACATCTTAAAGAAAAACTGTAGTGAAATTTGTGCACCCCCTAAAAATTTGATGGGATTTTGTTCCCTTAAACCCCCCCAAACTTTTGTGTACGTGCCAATTAATTTATTATTGTGGTATCATTAGTTAAACTTAATATTTTCAACTTAGTATTTTTTCGATAAGGCAGTTTTTATCGAGATGCGGCTTCTTTTTTAATACGTTTACATACAAAATTTATGGGGGTTTTGTGCCTTTAAACCCCCCAAATGTTTGTGTACGTTCCGATTAAACTATTACTGCGGTACCATTAGTTAAACACAGTCTTTTTAAAACTTTTTTGCCTCTTTGTATTTTTTCGATAAGGCACCGTTTATCGAGATGTGGCTTCTTTTTAATATGATTCAAAATATACCTAAAAATGTAAATCATAAATAAATTTTCATATAATTACAAAGTGTCCATAATCGTACTTAACCATATACAAATATGTGGTGGATTTGACAAATATTCAAAATATCTCGATAAAAACTGATTTTTCGAAAAAGTACCAAGAGGCAAAAAAGTTTTTAAAACATTGTGTTTAACTAATGGTACTATAATAATAATTAAATTGGAACGTATACAAGAGTTTGGGGGGGTTTAAAGGAACAAAACCCCTATAAAATTTTTGAGGGGTTTCCAAATTCCACTAAAATTTTGTCTTAAAATACTACTGCCGTAATAAGGCCACATGTCCATTTTCAATAAAAAAGCTATAGTAGTTTTCGATATATTGGGAAAAATCGATTTTCATTTTTTAACTTCAAAGGGCTGTAACTTTTTTTATGTGCACATTTGTACAAAGGTAAGTTAGGTTCAATCGAACTATTTTTGGTCCCAGAATATGTGAATAAATTTATGACCTGTATTTTTGTTACACCCTGTATATTACGGACTAGTAGAAAGTCATCTCCGTTATGGTATACTGGCTTGGGGAAGCGCCCTGAAAACACACATTCTCCCACTAGAAATCATACAAAGAAGATTTCTGAAAATTATTATGTCTAAACCATACACCTACTCTACAGATAGATTATACAGTATGTCCCTGTAAGTTGTATCCATATGGAAAACTTTTTTGTTATTAATTTTACGAAAAAAAGGTATTCTTCATAAAAAGCTCTGCATGGTCCAAAACCTAAGATTTAACCATCAAATATTAAATTTTTTGAATATTATACGAGGTATGTCAAAAAGTTTGAATTTCACTCAAAAGTAAAGTAGCTTTATTTTTCACAATATTGAAAATTCCTATTAGGAAAAGTTGTTTGGAATTAAAAACTATATTCTAGTATGCAATTACATCCTTCTAATTGAAAAAAAAATTTTGAAAAATTATGGATAACATTATTTCCAGTTATTTAAATTCAGATAACTCTTTTTTTTATTAATTTTACGAAAAAAAGTGATTCTTAATAAAAAGTTCTGCATGGTCTAAAACCTAAAATACAATCATCGTATGTCAAATTTTATCAATTTTATACGAGGTATGTCAAAAAATATTAATTTCGCTCAGGAGTAAAATACGTTTATTTTTCACAATATCGAAAATTGTTATTATGAAAAGTTATTTAAAATTAAAAACTATGTTTCAGTATGTAATTACATCCTTCTAATTGAAATATTCTGAACTATAAAGGTACTTTACTTTTGATCTAAATTTATCTTTTTTGACATACCTCCTATAAAATTGATAAAATTTGATATAAGATGGTTGTATTTTAGGTTTTAGACCAGCCAGAACTTTTTATTAAGAATCACTTTTTTCGTAAAATTAATAATAAAAGAGTTATCCATAATTAAAAAAAAATTATTCAATTAGAAGGATGTAATTGCATATTAGAATATAGTTTTTAATAACAAAGAACTTTTCACTCTTGAGTGAAATTCAAACTTTTTGACATACCTCGTATAATATTCAAAAAATTTGATATTTGATGATTATTATTATTATTGTTATTATTTTAGTTATTATTTTAGTATTGTGGTTTTATAGTGCAGTCCCTGAAGGTTTTCGCCTCAGATTTCATTGAACCTCCATCTATTTTCATGGAAATTGGTGAGTAGTTAGAGAATACCTCAAGGAACAAAGGTGACATAATGTCAACTTGCGCTTTTACCCTGGGGGTGGATGTCACCCCTTCTCTCGGAGGTGAAAATTATTTTATTAAAAATAATACCATAAATCGATAGGGGGACAAATTCTAAGCAAAATTTGTTATATAAAGTTATTAATATAAATCAATACTTTTTAACTTATTACAAATCAAAAATTTTATTTTTTCGTAAAAAATGTATGTTTTTAAAGCTGTTTTTCACGTATAACTCAAAAACTATAAGCTTTTACAAAAAAGTTATTATTACCAAATTTGTAGATAATAAAAAATTGATTACACTCAATATTTAAAAAACTAAACTAATGTTACTTGAAAGTGAGTTAAGGGTAATTGAATGTATATTTTTTCCGACGAGTACTCAAATCTAAGTATTCAAGCTTAAATAACGGGAAAACGATGCATTTTATAAAATATACCTTCTATGCACTTCTCAAAGTACTTCGGAATACATATCAAATGAGCTCCAGAAGAAGTTAATAGCATCAACATTAAACAAGTTATGATGAAAATAAGAGAACCCTTTCGAATTCTTTAGGAAAAAGTGAAAAATAAAACATACGCCATTTCCACAAAAATTAAAATTTATAGTAATCGTTACACGGATTTCTTTAATTAGTATAAGTAATGATTTCAACAATTTTGACCGGTTTAGAACGCATATTTTTGAAAAAAAAAAGATATAATTTAAGAAAATCAGAATTTTTAAAACTATTGTAATTTTCATTTTCTTTTGATAACAACTCCAAAAATACTCAATATGCGTAAAAAATGATACACAACTAAATTTTAGTGTTTTTTTATACCAAATATCTTACCGTTTTTACTATTTCTCTAGGGTAAAAAATAACCGAGATAGAAACGTTTAAAGCTTAAATTTTGCTGTGAGAACCATGTAACCGAGACCATTTAACGTTTTATTTTTAAAAAAGTAAGGAGTTTAGAAATATAAATTCGACGTAATTCGACGTAATAGCCCTTGTAATTGACTTTCAAATCAATCAAAAATTATTTTGATTGATAAAAAGTTTATTTGTACCTGTATCTATATACAGGTACCTACTGTATTTAGATACGGTGTACACATCTTTAATTTAAAAAAGGAATAAAGTTTTGTTCCCTACTTTTTTACTTTTCTACTTCATCAAAAAACCTTCTGCAATATACTCATTTGGTTTACAAAATTATTCACTAATTCATGGGTTGAATAAGCGACGTATTTTTGACAAAACATACAATTATAGTAGTCATACCAACAATTATTATAGTAGTCAATCCATGCGATCGATCGGCGTTAGCACAAAGCAATGCCGAGATCCTGTCCTTGTTGTTTTTCCTTCTAGAATTCGATTTTTCAAATTTTTTTGCATTCAAATTTTTTTTACATTTGATCTGATTTTTGTCCGTTATATCCGAAGTCCGGTAAATAGAGGTCCGTTCTATCGAGGTTTTACTGTAATAACTTTTTTTGTACAAATCTATAGTTTTTTTTGAGTTATTTATGAAAAATCGGTTAAAACAAGCATTTTTCTCACGAAAAATTAAAATCTTTGATGTTTAATAACTCGAAATGTTTTGATTTATTTTAATAACCTTATATGACAAATTTTGCTTAGAATTTGTCCCTTTCTCGAATTATGGGGTTATTTTTAATAAAATAATTTTCACCCCCAGGGTAAAAGCGCAAGTTATCACCATGTCACCTTTGTTCCATGAGATATCCTCTAAGGGGCCATTCAAGTATTACGTAACGCAGGTTGGGGGGGGGGGGGGTCAAAAATCTTCAAAAATTGCGTTAGGTAATACGTGAACGCCCTATTACCATACGTTAGGTAGGTGGGAGTGGGGGGGGGTCAAATATCTTCAAAAATCACGTTACGTATTACTTGAACGCCCCCTAACCACTCACCAATTTTCATGCAAATCGAAATCGGAGGTAATAGCTCATATCCACCTTCAGTGACTGCACTATTTAGTGGTGAGCAAATGTTTTAATTTATTTTATTGTTATTTTTAATTATTGCAGTTGCTCTGTGTTTATGAATGTATGTAATGTTGGAATTAATTTTTGAATTGCAACGATTTTTAAAAGTGCGAAAAATAAAAGTTTTAAACCCAAATGCTGTGTTTCCGTTCTGCCAACCTTAGTTGACCACCCCTGTATTTACCTATAGAAGCTGTTCAAGAATTACGTAAAGCATTATAGCTTATAAGGGTCTTTGCTTTGCCTATTTTTGATGGCATGGGAAGGGGGTGTAGATATTGATTACGTCAGCAGTAGTTCAAATTGTAAAATGTAGAAACAAAATGCTGTCGTCCAAAAAGTGGCCTATTTAGATTCTTAGACAAAAGGTTTCTTAGTCCACGTCAGGCTCCACGAATTAACGTATTTTATTGTTTTTTTTTTGACATTGCGTTTCTTTAAATTTTTACTACTTCAATAGTTTTCTAGTTGTATTTTGAGAACATTTTGTTGTTGATTTTGTGTAGTTTTTAGTTGTAGAAGTACTTGCAACCACTTTATTTAGTTTTAAACAGTAAATAAATAAAGATAAGTGATTATTTTCGAAAGTTGTTGGCAGACAATACCAGATGTTGTTTGTAGGTACCCTTTTACTTATTTAGCATTATTATAGGAAATTTTATAAGTTTATTATTAAATTTAACCATTTTTTTTGTCTCTCAAATCATAACTTATTTAGATCAGTGGTTTTCTGCCTAAAATGTAGCACTGATGGTAACCAATAAAACTGAACTTTATCATGATTATTTCGCATTACACACTTCAAAACACAACAGAAATGAAGCATATCGATTATTCCAGTAAAAATGTTGAATTAATCCTTGTACAAAACCAAATTACAAATAAATGCAACTAAAATGATCTAAAGCCAAGGGCGGATTCAGGGCCGAGAATTTAAAAAAATATAAATTTAAATATTTGCAGTTCAAATGTTTTTAGTTTCAAACACATATATAGGTATGTATAAAACAGGAGATTAATATGTTTTATGAACTAGAATTGAACAAAATCAGTAACGAAAGCTTCAAGAATGACAGGATATTTTGCAAATCAAAATGTTAATAATTTTACAAAGTGTCAATTTTTAGAACGACCTTGGCAGCCATCAAAATCTTATCAATTTCCATATTCTGTACACATAAAGAATAGAAAAGAAATGAAGCATTACTTGGGTCACCAGCTCTTAGAACAAAGGAATTGGTTGGTACTTTCGCACAGTCAAAGGGGATTGTTTTACAAGTATTGCGTTCTATTTTTATAACGAAAAATATGGTCATAATAAAGGGATGATGGCCTTAAGCCTTGCAACGAAACCTTTAACATGTTTCGCCAAACTCATAGTCAAAGACGGAGCCATACAAACCCATGAAAAAACATCATACACAAGGATTGCGTTCAGGTTGGGCTGGATATTCTACAAAGTTATCGCAACCCACAAAAGTCAGTCATTAACCAGATAGACTCTCAGGGGTCTAAACAGATACAAGAAAATAGAGAAAGACCAATAGTAGCATCTATAGTATTCTTAGGTCGACAAAATATTTCTCTAAGAGGCCATCGTGATGATAGCCTTCTGCTTCTAGACAAAGATGCTGGACCTAGCAATGAGAGGAATTGTTAAGGTTTAAACTCGCATCAGAAGGTAAGACTCTTAAACAACACCTATCCACAGCATCTTCCCGAGCAACATACATTAGTAGCACCAGTCAAAATCAATTGATAACATGTTGTGGTACAGAAATAATTGAACAAATAATGAATCAGGTTCAAAGTGCAAATTATTACTCTGTAATATTTGACGAAATGATCGACGTATCCCACGTGGAACAGCCTTCTCTAAATTTGAAATACATTCACAATAACAACATTCGTGAAGACTGTCAAGTTCATTGACGCTTATGAGAATATAAAAATAATTAGTGAAAATCATCTATAAAGAGGGGAAGAACAAGGCCTGACAGTAGAAGCATGGGGAAAAATAGTATTAAACTTGTTGAAAGAACTGCACATGGATCCGAAGAAATGTGTAAGAATCGGTACTTTAATAATACTTTAATAACTATAAGTTTTGAATGTCTCTATGGTACTCAAAAGTGTGTGAAAAGTGCCTTAACACTCACTATTGTAATCCTAATTTTTAAAAATTACCCCCAGACCCTCCGGTACCTATACCCAAAAAAAGTTAATGGCCCCTCCCGAAAATCGGTCCTGGATCCGCCCTTGTCTAAAGCACATTTAAGACTTATTATTATAGACAGAGTGCCATTCAGAGCGAAGTGACGTCACCATCTTTTTGAAGTTATACTTCTTTAATAATTTAATAAAATTTCATAATACTGCGCGCATGCGCACACAGACAGTATTCGCGAACTCAAGCGAGGGTGCTGCCGCTTATTTTGAACTAGAGGAATGGGGATGAAGATTTAAACAAAACATCCGTTAACCTATATATCAATGTCGATTGAATGCTTGTCTGGTGTGTTCATTTAATGGATGATTTATTTATATTAATTAATTACATCAATAAAAATATTAATTATATCAAAATGCGTTATCCCAATTACATCGGGCATTTTCATGCAACTGCACTGCCACCTATAGTCGATTGAGTTCTCGAATGGCGTTTAGTTGCTATCTTTCAAGTTATGTATAAATATATCAGTGCAAGAAAAGGTGTGAAAAGAATATATTAGTGTTTTTAGTAAATATATTTATTATAATTTTTGTGTCTTTGGATTTGTCTTCCTCAGGAGTAAGATGAGTATTATTAAAACATTTTATTGTATATTTAAATAATTCACCTTGCTTGTTTGTTACCGTGAATTGTCATTAGGTACGTCCGAACCGATATAGACACAGTCCTCGTAGCGTATTTGGTATGGCATTCGGCCAGAGATCGAGAGGTCTTGAGTTCGAATCCGGAGCAATCCTATAGTTTTTTTTTTATTTTTTTGAAAGCGGTAAGCACAAAATTAGTTTGGCGTTTAAAAAAATTAAAACAAACTCTTTAAAGTATATTTATTTTTAAGAAATCATATAATAGAAGTATAACTTCTTACATGCGTACAAAGTACACACACATTCTTTTTTATTTGGCTCAGTGCTGTTTCACTCTTACGCATAGTAAAGTTGCGACAGTAGTACTCCCCTTCCGTGCCTATACTCACACTTAATGTCATCTTAGTTTCTCGATACAATCTAGAAAGAGATACCGCAAACCAGTGTAAGAGATCTTGTCGTCAGGAAGCTCGGATGGTAGGCTAACTCCAAGGTTAATAGATTATTGCATCTATGAACCCCTATAGGGCTGTTCATTTACAGTCATTTGTTTCGAGCTTCTGTCATGTGTCATCTAATATTAATATATCTACGTCATACGTTATTGGTATTGCCAATGATACAAAGCAAAGACGTATGACGTAGCTATATTAATATTATGTGACACATGACAGAAGCTCGAAACAAATGACAGTCGATGAAAAGCCCTATCTATGAACGTTAGGCTAACTCTATGTTAAATGTTTACCTCTATGATTAAAAACCATAGATATAATAACAGGTAGATTAGGCCAGGTCCGAAAAATAGCGTAACGCGGAGCAGTTCGGGTCGGTGGTCTATCTATCTCTCTCTACCGGCGCTTAACTTTCTCTCTCTAGCATATGATGGCCGCCGCCTCTGTGTTTGTGTCGTTCCATTACTCCTACCTCTTGGTAGATTCGCTCACACTCGGACGACAGACAAAGATAGCTAGACCACCGTACTTGATATTGGTTACACCCCGATGCATTGAGTGGCATATAACTAGCCTGGTCTATTGTTAACATGTCTCTGTTAAGAACTGCCGATAGGGCAGTGGATAGGTAGCCGGTACCGGTGACTTCTTCCGTAGCCGGTAGTTGACTTTTATTGGTTAAGCAATTAAGTGGGCGGAACTACCGGTCAATGAGTTGGTTGCCGGTAATACATTAGGTAATGATGTATTAGCATGTGTATTACTCACGAAAATTATACAAAATAGCTGCATTTACATTATACATTTTCAATGATTGTGCGAAATAATAGTCCAGAAAGCCACTGCGCATCTGCTAGGAAAAATATTCTAATTCGGATTTTTTGCACAATATTACTCAAAAAGGACCCCTTATAACAAATTTGCATGTTGCCAGGACCAAAAGTTGGTCAAAAATTTTTTAAACGTTTTTTTTTGTTTTTTTCCTAAAATTATTTTTTTTTGCATGGAACAAATTTTTTTTAGGTTTTTTGGATCATTCCAAACAGAAAAGGTCTTTAGTGACTTTTCTCTAAAGTTGATAGTTTTTGACATATAAGCGATTAAAAATTGAAAAATTTCGAAATCGGCCATTTTTAACCCTCAAAAACTATGTGAAAAACTGAAAATTTGAATGTTGCCAAGGTAGGTAGATATTCTTTAAACATCGATTGATGAAACCTCGAAGAGTTTTTTGCAATATAATATCAAAAACCCCTTTGTTTTTTAATTGCCAATCAAGCGTGCGCGACACTATTTTCCGTATTAAATATAAATGAATAAATTCGTTATTTCGTAAACCGGTGACTTTAAGGAAAAATCCCAAAACAGGTCGGTTTTTATTTTTAAGTTATGATATTGTGGCATATATAGTATACTAGTGACGTCATCCATCTCGGCGTGATGACGTAATCGATGATTTTTTTAAATGAGAATACGGATCGTGTGTTGGCTCATTTGAAAGGTTCTTCAATTCTCTATTCAGTAATATAAACATGTACATAATTATTTATACAGGGTGTCCAAAATTTTTTTATTAATTTAAATCATTTGGCAAATTGACAAAAAATTAAATTATTGGACACCCTGTATAAATAATTATGTAAATGTTTATATTACTGAATAGAGAATTGAAGAACCTTTCAAATGAGCTAGCACACGACCCCTATTCTCATTTAAAAAAATCATCGGTTACGTCATCACGCCCAGATGGATGACGTCACTAGTATACCATATATGTCACAATATCATAACTTAAAAATAAAAATCGACCTGTTTCGGGATTTTCCCTTAAAGTCGCCGGTTTACCAAATGACGAATTTATTCCTTTCATTTGCACCATACTGCATACACATGCAACGGTGGAAAGTAGTGTCGCGCACGCTTGATTAACAATTAAGAAACAAAGGAATTTTGAATATTGTATTGCAAAAAACTCTTCGGGATTTCATCAATCGATGTTTAAAGAATATCTACCTACCTTGGCAACATTCAAATTTTCAGTTTTTCACATAGTTTTTGAGGGTTAAAAATGGCCGATTTCGCAATTTTTCAATTTTTAATCGCTGATATGTCAAAAACTATCAACTTTAGAGAAAAGTCACTAAAGATCTTTTCTGTTTGGAATGATCCAAAAAACCTAAAAAAATTTTGTTCCATGCAAAAAAAAACAATTTTAGGAAAAAAACAAAAAAAAAACGTTTAAAAAATTTTTGACCAACTTTTGGTCCTGGCAACATGCAAATTTGTTAAAAGGGGTCCTTTTTGAGTAAGATTGTGCAAAAAATCCGAATTAGAATATTTTTCCTACCGGATGCGCAGTGGCTTTCTGGACTATAAGTGCATTTTATTTTAAATTATTTTCAAGCAGTGTGCATTTTTATGAAAAAGTAATAAAACAGGTCACAAATAATTAACTCAGAGATCAAGTAAAACTTTACGCTGTGTCTAGGTACACGCTAACGTGTACGCAAATAAAAAAGTTAGGTACACGCGAATTTAAACTTCATCAAGCCAGTGACGTCATTATTTAGCGTGCGCAGTGACTGTATATTTTGGTACACGCTATTTTGATATGTTTAGTGTTTGTTTGATAGAAAAATGTTTGTTATTAAGGGAAGGGGAAGGGAAGCAGAACTATTCAGATGTTTCAAACTTAACTGTAATAAATCAATGTGTATAGTATAAAATTATAGCAAATTCAGGTTAGCAAAATAAATATTTAGTTGACATGACATGTACAAAATACTGATAAACCAATGCTGTTGTGTTTATTTATATTTATACAGGGAAGTTGAACTTGTTACGATTTTCATAGAAAATTGGTTATAACTTTGTAGATACCCTGTATAACATAATAAACCTTTATATTTTTGTGATGGGGACGTTAAGAAGATTTCGAACATAAAATAAATTATAGGGTATTCCATTTAAAAAACCATAAGTTTGGTCTGCCACTAAATCAATCGCCCTGTGTATTTTATCTTAATTCTTCTGCTACCCTACGAATTTTTGTCTCTTATCTTTTTCATACTGTTTTAAAATGTTGTTAAACTCATTAAAAGAACTAAATAATTTTCCACACTCCATTATTAATTTAAAAACAAGCACTAAATAAATAAAAAATAAGAAATCTCTTTACTAATCAATATTAAAATGTAACACAACACGATTAGACAAATCTAAACTCACTCTGACACTCGCGATATTCTCAAGTTAGCGTGTATGTAAAAAAACCAGTAAATACCAATGCACGCTAATAGTGACGTCACTGACTTGATGAAGTTTCGCGTGTACCTAACTTTTTAATTTGCGTACACGTTAGCGTGTACCTAGACACAGCGAAAACTTTATTAAAAAAGTTAAAAAATAACAATAGTTATGATTATTATTATTGTACCACGGCAGAACCTAAATTTAGTCACCATCACAGATAATCAAATTTGCCTGATTATGCTGCAGTTGTGAAGGCAAAACTCTGCTTTTCTGTATGAAAAAGATCCTGTATAGATTTCCATGTTTCACAAGTTACCATAGTTTTAAAATTGATACCGAAACAAGATTAGAAGAGATTAGAAACTATTTGTTTTTTAAATTCAACTTGATCGGATTGGCTTTTCATTTTCTTTTTTGAAGTTATACTTCTTTACCGGCGATATGAGGGTGAATTTTTATATGTTAAAACCTATGATCACGGCGCATGCGCATTCTAACTTTGTTCTGATTGGATGTTCAAATGACATGTTAAAAATTATTCAATATGGCGGCTGTGGCACAGCTGTAGTTAGATTATTTATGGTTGTTGCGTTTTAAAATTTGTGTGAAAAGACACAACAAACAAAAATTAGTTAATAGTTATAATACTGCCTTTTTAAATAGTTTTCATATACCTATATTTTTGGACTTTTGGACTATTTTGGACAAGGAAAACTCATTCTAATCTGGTAAGTAGTTTTTATTATAATCATATTGTAATTATACATTTGGATTAGGTTGAAATACAGTAGAGCGTCGATTATCCGAACTAATTGGGGGACATAGGTGTTCGGAAAACCGATTTGTTCGGATAATCGAACTACAATATATTGATACATATTTATAGTCATACCTACATATTTATCCACAAGTGAATAAAAGCCATATTTATATACCTATAGTATTTTTACTACAAAAACGTTATTACGTAGGTCAAAATTTTTGACGTAAGAGAACTGTCAAAACATTAGAATGTGACTTTTCATTATTGCCATGTTTATAATAAACATTCTAATTGTCATTCTAACAGTCACATTCTAATGTTTTGACAGTTCTCTTACGTCAAAAATTTTGACCTACGTAATAACGTTTTTGTAGTAAAAATACTATACATATTTATTTATATCTTGATAATGACAACTAGCAACTAAACAAAAAAGTGCAGTCTTTGCAACAACATAATTATTTTTGGATACAATATTGAAGAAAATTGAAGATATTTTAAGCGTCAATTACTAACGCTTGCTCGGTATTCGCGTGCGGGACGCGGGAGTCGATAGTTCGAATAAGCGGTCGTTCGGTTGATCGACGTTCGGATAATCGACGCTCTACTGTACATTTATTTTCTCAAGAATGGGGATTTTAGAGAGAAATCCCAAATTAGGTCCGATTTTTATTTTTAAATTATGATTTTTTGGCGTAGATTTATTTATCTAGTATAGGTATGTAATGCTTTGATTTACATACTTAATTTGATGACCAACAAAAGTTCTACCAATCTTCATCTAATATATTGTTTTCTTACTGTTTTGTTATATTTTAATATTTTCTTTTTTTTTTGTAAACCAATTACGGTTACATCTTGTCCTTTTGGTCTTTCAACCTTTAATTCAATTCAATGCTTTAAACTTTATACAAAACAAACACAGGAGCACGAAGCATAGATAAAGAATATATTACACTGAATATGTACTACTCGAACACGAAGCAAACATAAACATAACCTAATCTAAACTACTAAACATACCCTTGATTTAGACCAATAATAAGCGACCACCGGCTACAGAACAAGTCACCGGTACCGGCTACCTATCCACTGCCTAGAATAAATTTATGTTTCCCCCCAGAAGCCATATTGACATAATCTTGACAGCATGTTGGAATGGCGAATGGTCTATGTTTCAGAATGGTTATTTATTATACTTATTAATTTATATTTACTATTAATCCTATTTAATTTTTTTAAACGTTAAAATTGGCAACAGTGTCGTAGCAAGAAGCAAAAGCATCGACTATTTCAGGATCCAAATTTCTTTGCGCATGTGCGATCCAGCCGCCATCTTTCTAGTTCTCAATGACAACAAAGAAAGACAAAAATGACTGTTTGTTGAACGTAAATATATTTTTTTCTACAACCGTGTTAAAAATGCAATTTTTAGCACTCCATGCGTGCGTTAAAAATGCTACTTTAAGGCACTAGTGCTTTAAAATATTTTTAAGGCACTGCAATTCGTATTGAGCGTATAGACAATTTTGATGTAATGTCAAAAAAATATAAAAATGGAATGTCAGTCAAGTTCAAGTAAAAGTTTTTGTAGATATTGTCCTGTAATTACGTTTGTAGAAAAAATATTGTACGATATGCGTGTTAAAAGGTACATTTTTAAGACACTCATGTGAATTGCAAACTTTCACATGCGTGCCTTAAACGTGTACTTTTAACACTTATATCATAAATAACTATTAAAGTTTTGGTGTTGTGGGTGTTGTTAAGTAGTTAAGTGTTTAAGTTTAATAATATTCAACATAGCTTAACAAGAACGTCAGTTAATTTAACATTATTATAGATTTTACTTGATTAGTAATGTGGTGAAATTTCTTTATGTATGTATGCATACTTAGATATTATATTTTTAAATCGGGATGTACTAGGTCCTAGGCGAGGTTAAGAGGGGTTTTACCTTCGCCATTTCACCAATAAGGGCCTCCCCTCCTTTGAGTTCCCAAATTTTTAATAAAGAATTAAACATTTTAAACATGGCTGTTTAGTGTTTTATTTAGTTTTCAATAGTTATTTCCAGTAATCCACAGGCAGATCCATATGATTTTTTAAGACAGCTAATGGAAAAACTTACGAATGGAAGAGAAATACTTACACATATTTATTGATCTTGAGAAGGCATATGGCAAATTACCAGAAACCTATTGGTACTAAGTAGGAAATGAGTGCCGGCTGAATATGTGAGAGTGGTGCAAGACATGTATGAGATGGTAACAATTAGAGAGAGCGAATGCAGGTGAAACTGGAAAATTTTTGAGAAAGCAGGGCTTCATTATATAGAGTTCCATGTTAAACCCGTATTTATTCTGATTCATGCTGGTTCAGATAACAGATTAAATTCAAACGGAGATCCTTGGTTGTAGCTGGCAATGTTGTGTTGGTAGGAAAGTCAGAGAAAGAAGTGGAGGAAAAACTAGATCAGTGGAGACAGGCGCTGCGTGATATATCCAGGCGAATTGAATTTGGTTCAGTACAACCAGAAGTTCTAGAAACCTCAGATGCACAGAAAGAAATCCAAGGTGAATAGGTCAAGTCATAGCCTCAGCCACAGAGTTTCCTCGTGCAGTTGAAATATTGTGGTGTTGGAGGTCAATAGATATTCAAAGAAATTCCTCAAAAGGAAACAAAAAAAGTCATCAACCTAAGACAAAGTTATTAGAAATTTCGAAAGTATAATTCGTATTGATAAATAAAAAGGTATTGAGTCAAAAATATCGATTTTGATAAGTTTTTTAGTTCGAAAAAAAAGTAATAGAAGTCGATAGAAATTTTCATCTATATTTTCAAATTAACTATTAAATTCAACTTATCCTTAAAAATCCATCACATTTCATCGGTTTTTTTCACGTACAAAACTTAAGGTCGTATGGCACTATGCATTTTCTTGTATCATTTCTAATATGTCAAAAAATACATAGTGTCATGCAGATACAAGAATTTGTGTCAGACACAGATTCTTGTACAAGAACTGCGCCAATTTCTGCGCAAAGAGCAAAAGCGTATAACCTGCTGGTAAAACATCTAAATGTCATAATGGCGGCTGAAAATGGGATCATGTAATTTATGTCTTTGCTGAATTTTGTTTTTGTAGGTATTATTTATAAATCTTTTATTGATACTTAGTATATGGACTACTGTTCTCCTAATAACCATAGGTATATTTAGCTCGTAGTATAAAGTTCAAACTATGGCTTTTATTGTGTTGCATAATTTTTTAATGGAGGAAAATACAATCGTTCCTAATTTGGATCAAACTGAAGATAATTCTAATCCAAATATTTTAGCACAAAATATAAAAAAAAAATAAAAACAGAAATATGTAATCAACCTCAAACAGTCAACGTAAAAATTCTGGTTAACATTAAAGTGTTAAATTTATAAGTTTTTAAAAGTTTATAAATTTTATAAAATCCTTACAATCAGCTGTAGACGCAGTACTACCATACCAATGTAACGTGACAGGTGGCAAACAAAATTTCGACCAATCACGTTTCGATACAAGATCTTGCATAGTGTCATACAGGACACAAATGCAAGTACAAGAAAATGTATATAACTCTCTCATATCAGAAACGATATAAGAAATAATACCAGAAAATGCATAGTGTATACGGATTTTAGTCAAAATCGATATTTTTAACTTAAGGCCTTTTTACTTATTGGTACAAAATGGGTTATATATGGAGTAAAATATGGATTATATTAAATTTTACAGAAAAAAATACAATTCATATAAAATCAGATTAACTTAAAAAACCCTAATCTAAAAATATAAAAACTAAAATCTACAAAAAAACATAATTTTAATTATTACTCTATTTCTCACTGTAACCAAAATTTGACTAATGTTTTGAGCGATTTCTTCATTACTTTTCTTAGTGTAATAATACGTGGCAATCCGATCATTCTCCGACCGATTTCTGTCACGAAGCGTTAATAACCGCTATGAATTCCAAGATTTTATTGGTTAGAACTGCCCACGTGATATCTGTGTTCGTATTGGTCAAATGATTAAGAATGACAGAGCGGGATATTTAAATACCAATATTGTATACTCGAGTCTAGATCCCGAGCCGAGGATTAGCGGCGTGTAATTTGTGTTGCCTATATAAACTTGAATCGCGAATGTTTATTATTCAAAAAATTACAACTGTACAAATCTGTGTGCATTTTTTTGGCATGAAAGTTTAAACTTGGCTTATGTCTAAATTTATAGACGTTGCCTTTAAGCACTTTTAAAGGGGCAATTGCATCCAATTTGTCGGGATGCGAACTTTTTACATGTCTTTTTAAATCATGTTTACGTTTATACACGTTTCCGCATTCCAAGCACTTATTAATTATTTCCACACCGAACATTTTCGTTGTCAAGAAAATGAAATACCTACTCAAAAGCAAACACAAACACAGAACTGTGAACAGTAGAAATGATTGAATCGGAAAATTGATCTAACAGCTTCACTGTTCAATTGATAATTATACAAAGAGTCTACATTCTACCACATCCAATACTATTTTAATATTAAATATCATGCAACCGCAGTAAATATCGGTTTTTGCCTGAAAGGAGGAAGACCTAACCCTTCGGTCCAAACCTAACTTACGGGTATTAGAGTGAGAGAACCGCAGGGCAGGAGGTATTTGACCGCTGCGCGCAATCACAACCCACCCTTTTTATTATCACTAAACGGTCTTTTCAGCGTTTTAAATAACACTCAAGGCCCCCATTTCCTTGATTCAAGTTTATATAGGCAACCCAAATTACACGCCGCTAATCCTCGGCTCGGGATTTAGACAGAATAATATTACATGCAAAGTGTCGTTTCAACAAGAAAACAAGTCTGCTGACCGAGGATAACAGATAAATATTTCTTGTTTATCTTACAATTGACAATTTTTGTGATAGAAATAAAAGTGTTGTAGAAAATCAATATTGAAAAACAGTATTGATTACAAAAACACTATTTATTCGTTTCTACTAGTCTGCTTTCTAGACTGTACCTAGTCTCATAAAATATTTCTTTTATCTCATAAAAAATATAAACAATTATTGTATAGTAATAATATTATTTTAATTTATTTCAGTTGTTCAATACAAACACAGCAGCACTAGAATAGATCTTATAAATTAAATTATAAATGCATCAAAATTAAAAACAGATAATTTACATAAAAGTAAATATACTGGATATGGGGAAAAGTAATTTAGGGGAAATTATATGTTATATTATATAATTATGATTTTCTTCGGCATTTTGTGAAATATAGGACATGTTGTGTCTTGTGTCCTTTTAAAATGTCTGAAATTTCATATTTCATTTACATTTGGATTTTTAAACGTATGTATCACTTATTAATATGTTGCTACGATTTTTGTTTCTTTGTGGAGAAAAACCGTTTCTGTGGTTCAATGTTTTTACATATTGAAACTTTTAAAACACTTCAATTTTTTTTATGCAAATTTTGATTAAATTTTTTGTTGCATGTAGGTATATTTGACAAGACAATCTAAAAATTTCTGTCACTTAAATTATCTAAATCGGTGTATGTATTTACAAGCATCGTCAAATCTTCATGATCTTTTTTATTGCAAATTAAATTGATGTTACTTAAATCCTTAAAGTCGTGGTTTCACTATCAAATAATTTGATCAAACAGTTTGAGCAAACTCAGGAAGTGACGCCACAACTGCAGTTTGTTCAAATTATAAAAATCTAGTGGTCACACTATCAGTTTAGTTTGATCAAATTTTGTATTGAGAGTTGTGGTAGTATATCAAAACCCACAAGCATTCCAACACTTTAACGAATAATAAGCCCCAAACTCTCTCTCTATTGTAGAAGAGAGACAGTAACTAACCAAAAAGAAATCAAGTCCTGATTAGGAAAAATCTAGAAAACAAACAAGAGTAACTATTGGCTACAAAAGCTGCTGTACAAAAATCAGTGTGCATGCTGAAGAAAGCAAAGCAGGGAATGATCAACGAAACAATTTTAATGTGTAGCTAGGCCATGATTGATAAACATCCAGGGGCTCACAGCTTAAATGATGCAGTCGCTTCTCAATAAAGCTAGCTTGTGTCAGTGACTCGATATTTATTAGAAGAAACTTACATACTGAAAGTAGGTAAGTTAGTATGAGTCTTCTAAAACAGCATAAGCTATGTTTTGGGTTTCAAATATGCAATAATTAACACTCCCAGCGCCAGTGTATTCTTTTAGATACACACTGTCCTCAACACTGTGTACCGAAAAAGATACACATGGCTTGTTGTGTTCGATCTGTTGTGTCACCTAAAAGGACACACTTACTTAAGTTTTTATATGTAGAGAATAATGCTATGGCCTGAGACAATTTCCTGGTATAACTGGGTTTGGCCTTACGACATGAAAAGATAGGTTGTATGTAACTAGAAATTCGTATGAAAAATGTTGCCATGTATGGGCCAAAACAATTTGCTCCAACTCATTATGCAGGGAAAGATTCAAGGAAAATGAAGCATAGGGAGATGCTATACGCTGTACATCAAACGAACTTTTCAGAGCAGCAGTCTCCAAAGTCCTAATAGCTATAATTCGTCAGCTACAACTTTTCCCATATGTCACGATTCATTTTCAAACAAATTAAGTCAAAACATAAAGTGAAACGTACGCCGATGTGTGTAGTATATAGTATACAGTATACAAAATGTATATACACATCGACATTCGTTTCACTTAATGTTTTGACTTAATTTGCTTGAAAATGAATCGTGACGCATGGGAAAAGTTATAGGGGACGAACAATAAGATGTATTGTCAGAGAAATAGCAAATAATCCCAAAAAAGTGCACCAAAATTGAGAGATGAGGTGGAAAGACAGTTTGGAAAAAGATGTAACCCTGAAACAATTAGACGGATATTACAAAATTACAAAATAATAATCGACATAGCTGAACTGCAAGAAATAAATCTATCAGCCAAATAAATAAGCAACAAGGAGTTTTGTTTTCTTTACTAATTTTAGCTGGTATCAAAATCATACACAAAATAATTAAAGGATTATTGTTATTTAAGTATGGTATATCTGAAACCCAAAACATAGCTTATGCTATTTTAGAGGCTTATAGTTAGTAACTTACTTTCAGTATGTAATTCTTTTCTAATATTGAGTCACTGACACAAGCTAGTTTTATTGAGTAGCGATTGTATCATTTCAGAATTGAGGCTGTGAGTCACTGTAGGTGCAGTGCAGTACAATAATTTTGCTTATACAAATTATCAGTAATAAATATTTATTTACATCATAATAAAAATTCCATCACATAATGATGTCTAACAGCTGATTGTCACTCTGACCAATATGAACACAGATATCACGTGGGTAGTTCTAACCAATAAAATCGTGGAATTCATAGCGGTATTTAACGGCTCGTCCTGTCTCGGACGCATAGAGGTATATATTAACATAGAGGGAGCCTACCTTCCGCGCTTCCTGACGACAAGATCTCATGGACTGGTTTGCTGCATCTCTTTCTACACATTGTATCGAAAATCTATGATGACATTCAGTGTGAATATAGGCACGGAAGAGGAGGACAACTGTATACTACATTCGCTCTCGCGAGATTTTTTTTGACACTGACGTTAGTAATTTCTTTTTTGAAAAATTCAGTTGTCAGAAGTGACTGGAAATTACTACAAAACCAACGCACCTGCTCATATCCAATATTATTAATAGTAAACAGACATAAAAATAACATAAACCTTACGCCAATCAATATTTATTTATTTAAACCATTATAATGTATTGATAGCAAATGAGAAAATTATTTATTGTACAAAATAAAAATATTTTGTAGAAATAAACTTCACAAAATTTTATGAGATTAGTAGACACTCCCACTATTTCTAATAATTCTTCTTTTTTTAATGAAAGATTAAGTTGATTTGAGTTGATTTTAGCAGTTAATAGTGTGAGGTAGGAATTTTTGTGTTGTACGTTTCCTATTCCGAATGTCTCAAAAAAAATCTCGCGAGAGCGAATGTAGTATAGCAGCTTTACTATGCGTAAGAGTGAAACAGCACTAATCCAAATAAAAAAGATGGTGTCGTCACTTCGCTCTTCTTCTTCTTCTTCTTCTTCCTTTTTTTTGGGTTTCGATTTTTTTTTAATCATTTACCCAGTACATGTTATTGGTTATGCGCGTCTTGCTCAAGGCAATGCACAACCAGGTGTCCTGTCAACTTCAGATCTATTTTTTTTTTTTGGTCCTATGTGGTCCTTGTCCTTCTTCTTGTTTTTCTGTAGCTAGAGGGGGAAAAGTGTTACAACATTTAAGGTTAACTTAAGACTTTTCTCGTTTGGGGGTAGCTTCCAAACATTTTCACATAGGTTTAGGGCTGGCTACCTTCGGTTAGGATTAAGGATTTTAAGGATACAAATATAATTTTTGACATTTTAGGAGATTCCCTGTATTTTCTGAAGTATTTATTTATTGTTATTGTTATTATTATTATTTTTTCAAAATTCTATAGATCTACTTGAAAAAATTTGATAAATTTATTGATTATCTTAATAACTTTATTCGAGGGTTTATATAAAATGCTCTGTAAAGATATTGGACTGTCTGTTCCAGCTTTTATTAGTTCTAGATACAAATCCATATCTTTATGTTTATTTATGGGGCACTCAAAGATGATGTGTACCAATGTTCCCATAGTACCGCATTCGCATATCGGTGTTTCCGTTTTGCCTATTTTGTGGAGATAACAAGGAGTTTTGCAATGTCCACTTCGTAAACGATTAAGGTTAGTAATATTGTTCCTACCCAAATATCCACATTTGTTATACCAAGGTTTTATAGGGAAACTATCCTGCAGTCCATAATAGTCCGGATATTTACCTTTAATTTGGGAATACCAGTTATTGTAAAATTGAGTCAAGATGTTCTTTTTTGTAACACAAAAGATATCTGTGCTGATGTTTTTTACATCATATGGTACTCTTAATTCTCTCCCAATATTGGCCAAGCTATCTGCCACCTCGTTGCCTTTAATCCCCTGATGTCCCGGTACCCATTCTAATCCTATTGAAAATCCCATATTATTTGCATCTACCAGTAGTTTTTTGGTCATTATAGTTACATAATCCATTTGGTCCCATTTGTGACTAGATATTTTGGATAAGGCACTTTTTGAATCTACAAAGATCACTGCTTTCATGATTTCCTTTTCAATACATACCGACATGGCTTTGTATACCGCTATTATTTCAGTTGTGCAGATTTGTGTGTAGTTATGGAGTCGTGACGAATATTTATAATTGATGCTTGGGATGTAAATTCCAAATCCCGATTGATTTGTTTGTGGGTCTATTGATCCATCTGTATATACGTGGGTATGATTATTATATATTCCACCATATTTAGCTATGAACCTTTCGTTCGATTCAATTTCATATTTTTCAAATTCTAGACTTTTAATTGTAATGGGGTATAGAAGAGTTTTTCTTTCTACCTCATATATAGGATTGATTTTATATCTAATTATGTTTTTTGTTTTTTTGAGTATATTTGTATATGCTAGTGAGTAATCAGGTATGACCTTGTTCCTCCAGAATCTATTGTTTGCATTTATTGCTTCGTTTAGCTTATTTAGACTCTTTACTATGATATTGTTTTTTTCCGGCATTTGTTTGAGTATATATTTATGTGCTAGTATCTCCCTTCTAACTTGTAACGTTGTTACTGAACATTCTGCTTGCAATATTAAGATGGGTGTAGAACGTAGACAACCCGTTACGATTCTCAAGGCAACATTCTGTACTTGTTCCAACCTCATCATCAAACTTTTACTGCAGGGGTTTAAAAGATTGGCTGCGTAATCTAAATGAGATCTAACTATTCCTTTGTATAAACTCAAAAGAATGTTCGGGTCAGCTCCCCATTTTGTACCACAAATTGCTCTCATGACATTTATTCCTTTGTTTGCTTTAGTTATCATGTCGTTAATTTGAATTGTCATATTCAAATTGCACTGTAAATGAAATCCCAGATACTTTATTTCATTTTTCCATGGAATTTCCATATTTTGATATATCAAATGTGGGAAGTTATAAGCCTGACTTCTTTTTCTAAATATTATTGCTTTTGATTTGTGTGCTGAAATTTTAAAGTTGTGTTTCTCAAACCACTCCTGTAAATTTATTATATGGGTATTTAAGGAATTAATTAGCTTGTATATATCAGATCCTTGCACCAGAATTACAAAATCATCTGCATATTGAAAACACTCCATCTCATGGTTTATTAAATCATGTAGGGATCTAGTATAGAGATTAAATAATATTGGACTGAGTGGAGACCCTTGAGGCAATCCAGTGGATGCTTGCATTGGGCCTAATATATTATTTGATTTGTCTTTAACGTAGATATTTCTGTTGAGCAAAAATTGCAAGATCAAGTTTGCATAAGTTATTGGGATGTCATACTTTAATAAGTATTTATATAGCAAATATATATTGACTGTATCATATGCCCTACTGATATCCAAAAAAATTCCAATTGTATTTAAATTTTTACTAAATCCAGTTCTAATATAATTAATTGTTAAAGCTAAGTTATCGTTGCACCCTTTGTTTCTTCTGAAACCTAACTGCTTAGGGCTTAGTATCGATTTTTTTTCCGTTATTTGTTCTATTCTTAATTTAATTATATTTTGCAAAATTTTGCCTACACATGACTCTAGAGCTATGTTTCTATAATTATCCTCACATAAAGGGTCTCTATTGGGTTTTAAAAAGGGAATGACAAGGGTGTTTTTCCATTCTTGTGGAAAACCTGTGTTTCTTTTAACTATTTGATTAAATATTTTTGACAATGTATCTAGCGCCACCAGGGGAAGTCTGTTTATCATGCTATATGTTACAAGATCTAAGCCAGTAGCCTTATCCTTTTTATTTATGACACTTATTATTTCTTGCCTTGAAATGTCCTCCACATCCTCGTTAGTTAGGGTAACCATGAACTCAGGATCTGTTATGTCAATTGCCAAATTATTTAATATGTTCTGAGCTATGTTTTTGTTGGGAAGTTTAGCAGGGATTACAGCATTTTGATATGTGGAGAATAGCTTAACTGTTCGCCATATTTCAGATAGAGGAGTGTCCCTTGTCAATCCATTGCAAAAGCTTTTGAAGCTATTTCTTTTTTTTGTTTTAAATATTTTTTTACTGTATGCAAATATTTTTTTGATTTCAATATAATTTTCATTGCTTGCTTCTTCCTTATATTTTTTAATTTTTTCTTTTCTTGTTTTTATTAAATTAGAGCATTCCTTATCCCACCAGGGAGGGCTTTTCTTTTTTCTTATAGATTTTTCTGTTTTCAAGAGAGGTATTTCCTCATCACTCACCATTTCCATAATTTGTGTAAATGAATTATAGTCTTCACACCCATTCTTCATCAAGTCTTCCATTTTTGAAGCATAATTCTCCCAATTGACATTCTTTGTATTTCTTTTATGACTTTTTTGTGTTACTATATTTTCATTTACAATTGCGATTTTGCAAGAAGTTGGAAAATGATCACTGCCTCCAGAATCCTCTAACACATCCCATTGGCATATATTTGCAATTTCCGAGGAAATTAGTGTTAGGTCTACCGCTGAGGCATTCTGTCCAGGTAGGGTAATCCGCGTGGGTCTCCCATCATTGCAGCAAACTAGATCCAAATCCTCTAAGGATTCAGCAATTATTCTTCCATTAACATTAACAGACACTTGACTTCCCCAAAGTGCATTATGTGCATTCATATCCCCCATTAAAATTTTATTTCCCCTGATTTTATTTATGCGTCCAACCCAACTATTTAAATTTATTTTTGCCCTAGGATGGATATAAATGTTAATAACTGTAATGTCCCAATCTATTATTTTTATTGCTAAAATTTGAATTTTACTAACATTATTATTATACCTATATACTATTTTGTGATCCAGACTATTATGAACCACAGTAGCTAGGCCACCATAACCATCCCCTCGATCCAACCTATGTATTTCATATCCTCTTAGATAGAAGTGATGATTATTTTTTAGCCAAGTTTCATTTAATAGAATTAATTTGGGTCTATGTTCGCTTATGAAATATTTCAGACTGTTATAGTTACTGCTTAAACTTTTTATGTTCCATTGGATAATAAGTGGATTCTTGATATCCATCTAAATCTAGCAACTTTTGGTTCGATGAGCTTTCATGTATAAATAGCTGGTTCAAGTAATTGATTATATGTTCCTTATGTTTCCAATCTAGTTTTTTTAATATCGCATTCAGTGTTTTTTCTGTGTCCCTCTCTAGTTGCTCTGTACGGGAACATCCAGGAGTCTCATTGTTTACTGCACGAGCTCTCTCTTCGCTTCTCCCATTTGGAGATAATAAATATTGATTGTGTACTTCTTTATTGTATGTCTTATTTGTTTCATTAGCCTTTCTTTTATTTTTGTTTGAGTTATTCTCCATTTTTCTACTAAACAGGTGTTCAGGGTTACTCTTTACATTTTCTATCCATCGCATATTGATGGGAATTGTCTCTAAATTATTTATTTGAGTTTTATGTAATGTTGGGAATTCCTCCTGGCTCATTCTGAATATATTATTCTCTTGCGATTTTCTAGTAGAAACATAAGGAAATCTCTCGCATGCCTCGTAGTATGAAAGATTGTCCAGAGACATGACAGCCTTAATATTCCGCTGTCTCACATACTCTGGACACTCCTCATAGGTACTTATATGAAAGCTGCTATTACAATGTAAACATTTCATCGAACAATCCCCTTCATGTATTTTTTCCGCGCAGTTTTTGCATTTTTCTCCCCCTCTACAAAGATTTTTTGTGTGTCCAAAAAGAAAACACCGATAACATTGAACCACTGGTATCATGTATGGTTTTACCCTAAAAGGGATCCCATATATATTCACTTCCTTCGGGATTACTTTTCCCGAAAAGGTAAATGCGACCGTTTCTGTATCAATATATTTCTCCGTGTCATATTTAGACTTCCGTTTAAATCGTCTTATTTCTAGTACTTTAATGTTGGCCGAAGCCAATCCCGAAAATTTGATTAGATCTGCATCCGATATACTAGTATCTACATTATTAACGACTCCCCTACATGTTACGTTATTTGCCGGAATAAACAATTCATATCCATCATTTCTGACCACGTCATTTAAAACAAATTTATTAGCATCCTCCCATTTCTTGAAAGCAACGCTAATTCGGTTTTTTCCTTTTTTGCTAAGTTTAAGTACATTCTCGATTTTTTTGTCATTTATGTATTTTGCTAATTTCAAAAAACTATAATTACCGACGTTATCGCCTTTTGACTCCATAAATACCTCAAAGGGACCGGTATCAGTGTACTGATAATAGAAATGTTTTTTTCCTTTTTTTATTTCATTGTTATTATTAGTGATTGAATTAGCATTGCTATCAAGTAATGGTGTATTCTTTAAACTACTATTATTTTCAGTGTTTTCTATATTATCTAACATCTCCTCATCACCGGGGGGGTTAGCCCCCCCGGTAGTATCCCCCATAATTAACCGTGTAATGCAAAGCTGTCTCTTTTTTACCTAACTAGATAATGTATAATTTATTTTATTCAAAGAAAGTACAGGAAATTTAGGAATTCAACAGATAGGAAATTTGTTAGTTACCTCTATTATGTAGTTCCTATTTTGTTTTTGTCGCCTGCGTTTTTTTTGAATTATCACTTCCACACTGAACTGTCACACAACCGAACGTTACGAAAGCTCATACAGCTATCGTCACTTCGCTCTGAATGACACTCTCTCTATGCTAATATATAACTCTATGCTCGGACCCGCATATCAGGGAGAGATTAAATGTCCAGCAAACGACGGCACTGTTGCCAGATTTACCTTTTTCCTTTTAGCGGGAATTTTAAAATTAGTCTAATGCCACTTTGGTTTTAAAAGAGAGTTCTGTATTCTTAAATTTATAACCTTACTTTTACAAGTAATTAGGATTATTTTATTTACATGTAAATATTGAAACAAGTATTGTACTGTGTCATAATTTAAAACTCATGTTGCAGTATTTTGAAAAAAAATGAAGCTCAAAAGAAATATACTTATACAGTACAAATTATTTTTTAATGGGAATGGAAATTTAGGACTTCAAAGGTGAAAATGTGTTGGGATAGTATAGATGGACACTTTTTTATTTTAGTATTAAGTGGTTACATAATTATTCAGAATATTAATAAAATTACTAGTAATTTGAATTAGTATTAATATGTATTATAATAGTATTAATTCTCATCATGTATCTGGCTAAATAGCTAAGCGCTAAATAAAAAATATTGAAAAAACATTCTTAGTGGCCTAGCTCCTTACTTTGCCTGGGGGCGAGGCGAGTTAATAAATCTTATTGCAGTCATTTTGTGATGGCTTAAATGATGTCTTTAGGCTGTGAAATTGTAACCGTAGAAAGACATCTTTATGACTTGTATTTACATGATATAGGGCTTTTCACTCAGTCATTTGTTTCGAGCTTCTGTCATGTGTTGTATAATATTAATATATCTATGTCATATGTTATTGATATTGCCAATGATACAAACCAAAGACGTATGATGTAGATATATTAATATTATGTGACACTTGACCGAAGCTTGAAACAAATGACAATCGATGAAAAGCCCTATTCAATAGGGCATTTCATTCACAGTCATTTGTTTCGAGCTTCTGTCACATAACATTAATATATCTACGTCGTACATTATTGGTATATACCAATGATACAAACCAAAGACGTATGACGTAGATACATTAATATTATGTGACTCATAACAGAAGCTCGAAACAAATGACAATCGATGAAAAGCCCTATTGGCGTCTGCATATCAGGATCCGGTAATACTATATTATTTATCTATGATCAGGATATTGCTGGGTGTACACAAGTAAACAACACTTTTTTGATTAAAAGGTTTATTTCATTAAATCAAAACTTACATGGATACAATTTAAATAAGATATTTTTTCTATTTAAGGCAATATAATATAAGATATATATTTTAGTATAACTCTAATACATTAACAAGCTTTAACACATTCAGTGGCCATGACGTGTATGGGTAGCATCACGAAGGTTTTACGGAAGGTACTGACGACACATAAGTTATGTGAGTAGTACTGTGTAACTAAATAAATGATTTAAGTATGTGGTACCAGCCAAGTGGAGCTTGTTCGAGATGGGCACCAAACATGTTAATCTGGTCATGCACAGAGACTTATACTATAATATGTTATATCTCATATTGCTCACTCATTACGACTGTAGTGAACAATATGAGATGTAATATTATGAGATATACCTATTATATATTATGGTATAGCTCTCCATGAGTGCCAAGTTTTAAACTTAACTGATAACAACTAATGGATACCCTTTTATCCAAAATTTTATGAAAATTTTGAATGGTCATATTGGTATTAATTCCACAACCCCTTCCTATAACAATAGGCCCATTGTTGGATGTTATTGCAGTAGTTCTACTGGAAATACTTACTAAAATTGTGTGTATCTGCATCACTTAGAAGTCTACCCAAAAAGCTATTAATACTCTCTAAACCATCATTAATACATCTTGTATACATAATAGGATTTTTTTCAGAATCAGATATTTTATTAAGATTTACTTACCATGCCCTATCTATGTGCCAGGCACTTAACAGTCTATTAGGAGCAATACCCATTACATTTGACGAGGCATTGTAAAAGGTGTCGCTTATGCCTGATATGAAAACATTTGACTATACATATAATACCAACACAGACATGTATTTAAAAAAAATTGGTAAATTAAAGTAGTTATCTTTTCTATTTGAAAATAAGAAAGCAGTACAAAATCCATTCCCAAATTCATCTTTTACTAATACTGTCATAAGTTCAAAGTCATAGGAATTGAGCCCAGGAGTTCCATCGATTGCGATAAAGGATTTACCAAACTTAATTAACATTTCCTTTTGGCACAGTATTAAGGAAAATAAGACAAAAATCATAAATGTTAATAAATTCAGAATGAATATCCATTAGTATGCAATGTTGTTTGTAAAATAATATTGGACATGAGTCTGTAAGCATCCAACCCAAAAATAAACACTGGTTGCATGATCATTGTACATATACCCATCTTTCAAATCAATGCCATAAGAGAGTTTAATGTTTGTGATATCTTTTCTTGTAACGTAAATTAATTCTTTTTAATTCGCCTCCTATGCTATTATGCTATCCTGAACAGTCTGAAGTTTACTAAAAAAGTAAAATATAGGTATAGGAGAATGAAACACACTAGTGTGAAATTGTAAACTGTAGTAAATACTCATAAGTAATATTTAAAAAGTGGTTTAGTGGTAACATTCTTGTTTTAAATTATATTGTGTATATCGACGGCGGAAAGGCAGGACCTCATAACTGAAAAATTTGTATAAAATGAGTTACTTCGGTTTTCGCTTTAGAATAAGTGTATCAGCACCTATTAAACAGCTTTTAGAGCTGGGAAAGCCTTTTGGAAGCCTTCCGGAAACTTTCCCAGCTGTAATCGCTGTTTAATAGCTGCTGATACACTTATTCTAAAGCGAAAACTGAAGTAACTCATGTTATAAAATTTTTTCAGTTACTAAGTCCTGCCTTTCCGCCGTCGATATGCAAATATTTTACTTACATTTTTGAAGAAAGTCTCAAAATAAACTTTGAAGAGATATTTATCTGATTTTGGTATTTATGTAAGTGCTCTATGTCATCCTCATGCCTGTAATGTGTTTTAAAATAGTTTCAATAGTTTTAGATACTATTATTCGACTAGTACACCAAATAAACATTTTGCAGGATCCTTGGGATTTTAAAACTCTTTCTCTATCTTGTTTTGTAAAATAATTTTTTGAGGATCACATACATATACATTCATAATAAGATGTTTCATGTTCTTGTACTCTTCCTGTGCCATCCATACAGTGCAAATCTAAAAAAACAACATAACAGGTGATTACATGGGCAGTTATACTACTTACAGCTTACTTTGTATCTAATCTATTATCTAGTATTACTCTATTAGTATCTACCTACATAAAACTATCTTTGAAATCTAAATTTTTGATATCAACATCAGCCTTAATACTTAAAAAATAAATAATAATGTGGAAGTTACAGGTACCTACCTAAAAGTTTTTGAATTGCAATTTTATCAACTGGAAAAGACTGCAACATAATGAGTTTGAAATTATGGCACAGCTCAATATTTATTGTTTCAATTTACATGTAAATAAAATAATAATAATCCTAATCACTTGTAAAAGTAAGGTTAAGATTTTTGACTTGAGAAAACAGAACTGTCAAATTTAAAACCAAACTGCTATAAAATTTTAAAATGAAAAAATTAGAGGTCGGTTGAAAACGTCACAGTTGACAGTTTTTAATTTTTGCTAAAAAAACCTCATCAAACCTAATTTAGTGTGAAAACAGTTGTTAATTCTTGTTAATTTTTTATTTATCGTTGATAAGAAGTCGAGGTCCGCTGGGATGAACAGCCTCGGCTTCTTTTCGCAGTGAAGAGAGATATCGCAAATGCATTTTTATCGCACGCTAATAGCGGAATACGCTATTTTGACATGTACGCAAGCGCAGAATGAATGTTACGCTAATACCGGATAGCGTGTCCCGCTATTTAGGTTGAAATAAGGGACGGTAATAACGTTAACGCTAATTTGACATTTGGGATGAAACATAAAAATAATGTATAGAATACAAATTTTATAAACTAAATACTGTGAATCATCTTATGTTGGGAAACACGTGCATTTTTATTTTGTCTACAATAGACTACTTTTTGTGGTTAGGATATTATTTATTCAGATATTTTATATTATTTTTATACTAACTATTTATATTTATTGTTGGTTAAATCATTAAAATTAAAATGCATGTCAACCAGCTCAATATCCAAATTCATTTTTCAATAAAAAACAATTACAGTATTCCTCAAAATTAATTTCTAGGTTACATTGTAATACTAAACGTCGGTTGTCATAATAACGTTAAGCCCCGCCCCAGAACATTTGCGATAACTCTCTTGTTGCCTGTGCTGAAATAGAACGTTATACGTTATTTACGTCTTGACACGATATTATCGTTTGCATTTGCGATATCTCTGTTGTGTATTATCTGTTGTGAATTTTGTTGTGTTTGACATTTGATTTTTTGGAAGAAAACTTAAAATAGACAAATCTGTGATTATCGTTCGAGGTGAACGGACGACTCATCCAAAGGGTAAGGACCAAAACTATCTATATTTCCCTGTTAATTTCTAATTTGCATCGACTGGCATAGATTTTAAATTCGTCAATCTGCCGCATAAGATGGAGGAAGAAGTTCCTCCCGATCCTCCTCCACCACCTGACCCTCCTAATAAAATCAACCAACATGAATGTCAATCTCAACCTCCAATTATTCAGAAAAGTCTTAAAGGAAAAAAACAAATACTATTTTCGGAGACCGACATAGGTCCTTATGAAGTATTTGTCCAGGGTCAGGATAAAAATATTGGAGATTACCACGTGTTAAGTATAGCTAAATCTATTTCTGTTTTAAAAATTAAAGACATCACCAAAATCAGTAGAAAAGGTAAAAACAGGATAGGGGTATTATTTGCCACTAGAAAAGCAGCCAACGATTTCGTTGTGAGGAAAGATTGGGAAGCCCTAGGGTATGACGTGTTCATTCCATTTCATCAGATTTCTTGTAGGGGTATAGTAAGGGGAGTTAATAAAAGATTCACAGAGGAAGAAATAAAGGAGGCATCAGAAACCAACTTGGCTTTATGTAAGATATTAAGTGTAAAGCGAATGAACCGGAGAGTACAAGTGGATTCAAAGGTTGAATTTGTCTCCACGGGAACTATTAGCATAACTTTTTCAGGAAAAACTATTCCTAAAGAAATTTCCATATATCAACTACCAATGAGGGTCACACCATTCATCAGCCCTGTTCTTCAATGTGGAAATTGCTTACTTTATGGCCATTCTACGAACCAATGTAGAGGAAAAAAGAAATGTGCTAGATGCGGAACTTCTCATGAGGATTCTTCATCTAATACGTGTACAAAATATTGCATTTTCTGCAAATCTTCTGACCATGAATCAAATAGTCGTAATTGTAGAGAGAGAGTCAGACAAAAAGATATTAAGGATCTAATGTCCTTTTCTAATCTATCTTTCTATGAGGCAAGTCAGCAGGTTCCTAGGATCCATAATATTTCATCTTTAAACATAAACGATTTCCCCCCCTTACATAGCGATCAGAATAATTCTAATGGCATCTTACCACAGGAGAGGAGGTCTGCAGCCTCAGCTCAATATTCAAAACCTTTTAGTCAAGTCACTCAATCTCCACCAAAAAGAAGAAGACCTTCAATACAAGAAAATACAGGTTATGATAAAATCTCCCACCAAAGACTACTTATTAATCCATCAGGTAGAAGAATAAATGAGCCTTCGACTTCAAAATTCAATCCTGCTCACTCTGATTCTCAAATCACTAACTCACAATCTTTATCCCAACTTCATTTGGATTTCAATCAGGCCATGTCTATGCTGAACCAATCTCACAGGGAGCTCGTCATGACCTTCATTGGGGACTTAATAAACTCAAAATCATACTCCATTCCTTACAATATGGCAGATCTAAAGACTAGCATAAACAAAAGTGTATCACCTTTCAATACAAATGTAAACCAGGGTCGGAGGGGAATAGAGGATCTCGAGCCTGAGGATTCGAGATCTTTTGACTCCTTGGTCTAGCAAACATACTCTTTATAATGAATCCTAACACTCCGATAACTATTATTCAGTGGAATATACGTTCGTATAACACTAATTCTGACAATCTAAAAATCCTTATAAAAAACCTTAACCCAGATATAATCTTTATTAGCGAATCTTGGCTCTCAAACCAACATGTTATAAGATGTAGAGGGTATCAAATAATCAGAAAAGATCGAGAGGATGGCTATGGCGGATTAATTACTCTTATCAAAAATAATATTGATTATAGGGAAATTCAAATTGCCAATCCAGGCTTCAATCATGATGTCCAATTCCAACTCACATTTCTCCCTAACTTTAATTTGAATATTCTTAATATATACTGTCCACAAGACAACTCTATCTCCAAATCCAACTGGTTTTCCCTTGTTAAATTACTTAATAAGCCATTTTTAATCATGGGTGATCTAAATTGTAATCATAAGGCATGGGGTAGTTCTAGAGACAGTCACAATGGTAGGATTATTTTTGATTCTTTGGAGGAACTTGAGCTAGTATTTCTCAATGATGGGTCCCCAACTAGACTGGTGGCCCCAGGAGGCAGTAAGTCGGTAGTAGATCTAACAATGGCATCAGTCGATGCGGCAGCCAGTGTGGGCAAGTGGTCCACTATTTCAGATACTGGAACTAGTGACCACTTCCCCATAATATGTCAGATAGGTGTATGTCCTCAATCTCCCCCGCATTCATGTAAAAGAAGAAATCTAAAGAAAGCTGATTGGTCTACTTATCATAACAATTTAAACAGCATTTTCTTAGCTTCTCCCAGGGAAGATTACGAATTTTTTACTAACTCCATATCATCGGTAGCTGATGAAACAATACCTTGGCTTCACCCTCCTAATAATTCCAAATACCACATTCCATGGTGGGATGACTCATGTGCTGAAGTCGTCTCTGCGAGAGTGTCTGCCTTAAAAAAATTTAAAAATACCCCCTCAATGGAAAACTATATCGAGGCTAAAAAGAATATAGCCAAATCAAGAAAATTCCTAAAATCAAAACGTAAAAATAGTTTCAGACTATTTTGCAGTAAATTAAATAGAAACACTCCTCTAAAAGTTGTGTGGGAGAAAATTAATAAGGTATCGGCTTCGAAACCTTCAATATATACACAATTGCCCTCTACTCCTATATCCCACGAAATTCTATGTTGCTTAACCCCCCTTTCCGCTGTCAATAAAGTATTGGTTAGATCTCCTCAAGCCCTAGAACCGCCATTTGCTCTCGACGAGTATCAGAACTCCCTCTCAATTAAATCTGACTCGGCTCCTGGTTTGGATCAGATTTCCTACTCAATGTTAAAAAATCTTCCCGTTGTTGGATCTTTGTTATTAATTCAACTTTTCAATGAAAGTTTTAGAACGGGTATAGTTCCTGTTCAGTGGAAACAATCAGTAATTTTACCTATAATCAAAAAAGATAAAGATTGTAATAATCCGTTAAACTTTAGACCAATAGCTCTTTCTTCATGTGTAGGCAAAATGCTCGAAACTCTTATAAAGAATAGAATAGAGTGGATTGTGGAACATAATAAGATTTTTAATCCACTACAACTAGGATTTGAAGGGGTAGAGGTTGTACGGAATGCCTTACATACCTCACCTCAACAATTCAAATAGGCTTCGCTCAAAATCAATACACTGTTGGCATATTTCTAGATATCTCTTCTGCTTATGATAATGTCAATATATCACTCTTGTATTCCAAATTATTAAAGTATAACATTCCAACCCAACTGGCTAATTTGATTTTCTGCCTTCTAAATGATAGAGAGCTATTTGTCAAAGACAAACTGGGACAAACCCATGGCCCAAGAAAATCAAGTCTGGGACTACCCCAAGGTTCCCCATTGAGCCCTATCCTCTTCAACCTATATTGTCTTTCCCTGTATAATTTAATCCCCTCTTCATGCAAACTAATTCAGTATGCAGACGATTTGGTTCTTCTGATTAGAGGGAGTGATATTAATGAATTGGTAATTAATGTAAATAAATTATTGATTCAGATGGAATCATGGTTGCTAGACCACAATTTAAATCTGTCTAAGAACAAATCTTCTGCAATATTATTTACAAAAGGAAACACGAAAATCTCTCCCCCTAACGTAATATTTTGTAACCAGAATATTGGTTGGGTGGATTCAGTCAAATACCTGGGGGTAAATATTCAAAAAAACTTAAAGTGGAATTCATATGTAAACTCAATAGAACTAAAAGTAAATCGTGGCCTGAATGTGATGAGAGCTCTTTGTGGGACTTATTGGGGAAGTGATCCAAAAACCTTACAAATTGTACACAATGGTCTGATTCAGAGCCATCTGGACTTTGGCTGCCAGGTAATTTTCGATTGTCCAACTTCCTTAATTAAAAGATTGGAGAAACTAAAATACAAAAGTATCCGAATTATAACTGGATGCATGAAATCTACTCCAATTCATGCTCTCTTAAGTGAAAGTGATCAGATCTCGCTTAAATCTAGATGGGAATGGCTTAGCTCTAAATTTATATTAAAAAATTTAATGTTAATTGGCAACCCAATTATTTCCGCTCTCGACCTGTTAGACTTGGCAATTCAAAGGAACCAAAATCATTGGAAAAACAGAAGTATTCCATTTCTAGTGCTTTTAAAAAACAAATTTAAAAGTACTTATCCCAACTTATATTTAAGTGACTTATACCCATGCCATAACTTTGAACTAGACCATCAATTATCAACAATTCCAATCATAAATATCCAATCTAATCGTTCAGATGAACTTGCCTCAGTTCAACTCCAAAAAATAATTCTAAATAAACCTAGTCACACCAAATTCTTCACGGACGGCTCGGTTGATGATGAAGGATCAGCAGGCTTTGGTGTCTTTAGCCGAGAGATCAACTATTCTTATACCAGTAAACTACCTAAGTATACCCAAATATGTACGGCTGAGATTGTTGCAATTAATCATGCCCTCCAAATTATTTTGAAAAATGGGATTAAACAAGCAATCATCTGCTCGGACTCTAAAAGTGCCTTACAGAAAATAGGCAGATCAACCTATTCTATGGAAACAGAACATTCATCGTTCATGACCAAGAGAGGCATCATTGAAGCGAAAGAAAATAACGTTAATATTAGTCTGGCATGGATTCCAGGACACTCGAATATTAAAGGGAACATGGTGGCTGATAAACTAGCTAATATAGGTAGAACCTTAAATGTAGCTGCTGGTATCACTCTTCACTATTCCAACTTTCTACCAGACATCAAGCATTCCATCTGGAATCGGTGGAAGCAAGAATGGCAGGGGAAAAATCGAAATAATTCATTTTACTCTAAAATTGTAGGTCAGATAGATAAACTCCCCTGGTACCACAATTTTGCATACCAAGACAGAAGACATATAACCACCATTATTAGAATGAGGACAGGTCATTGTGCTACTCCAGTTCACCTATTCAGGATAGGAGTAAAAGATGACCCATATTGTGACTGTGGCCGAGTTGGGTCCTTAAATCATCTGATTTTTGAGTGCCCTATAAATATGTCACCCAATTTTGACCTATATAAAGAATTAGCCAAGACAAATATCCCTACTCCCATTGAAATTTGCCTACTTATGTCCAACCTTAATCCACGTAGGATTAACCTGATCCTTAAATTCCTTAACTTAGCCAAACTTAATTTATAAATTAATCAATTCCCAAATTTGAATTAAAAAAATTAAGAAGATAAAGATATAAAAAGATATTGGACCTCCAAATGATAAAAGCCTTAACCCTTATGGTATAATATTGCCTTTCCTGTAGGGACTGTCTGGCCCTATACGAAGATGTTCCTGCTAATATATATTAAAAAAAAAAAAAAAAAAAATTGAGGCTTTAACATATATATTTGGAAATATTCGACTGCCCAGAGCAAGACAAGAGTATTTCCCTGGTGTAAGCTGGGCGAATTATCCCGAGGGATATAACCCAATAAAGGAAGAAGAAGAAGAAGAAGAAAATTTTAAAATTCCCGCTAAAAGGAATCTGGCAACATTGCCGTCGTTTGCTGGACATTTAATCTCTCCCCGCATATCATAACCATAGAATACTCTAGATTGCGCCTTACCATCTTAAAATGGGTGACGGTTGCGACAGAGATAAATGAGCCTATTTGGTCGGTAGTCTCTTTCTAATTCAAGGGGAGTATCGACGACGTCACTATCCTACTCTGTCGTCGAGTATTTTAGATGGTTTGACAGTTCGAGCGGATGGCGACGAGAACTGGTCGTTTGTCTTCGGACGTGGATAATCCTGGTTCGAATCCCGTACCAATCCTTACTTTTTTTATTTTTTATTTAATCAATATTGCGTTTATTAGATATTATTACATCTCTAAAGTAAATCTATCCAAAGAAATATATAACAAATAAGAAAAACTGTGTAGGTACCTATAGATTTTTAAAAATATAAAAGCCAATGTTATTTTTTTAATAAGTTAATTGTAGAATAGTATAAAGTAATTGTTAAAAATATTCGTAAAAAATTACCAATAATTAATATCAACATAATGTACCATCGATTTATTAATTGAATCGGTCATTTCAAAACCAACATGAGTCACGTACTATTCCTAATTTTACAGAAGAGCAAAGAAAACTAACTAATAGTCGAAAGATGGATGAAATGGATGACATCAAAATTCAGAGTTATATTGTAGTTTTGTTGCTAATGTTTTTACTGGACTGGTGTCGTTTTTGCACACAACGTTTATCTTAAAGGAGTCTATTCCTCTCAAAAAGTTAGTTTCTGAAAATTGTGGACTTTGCTGTTTTTGAAATGACCGATTCAATTATAAGTAATTAGACATTATTTTTATTTATGAAACTATTGTTACAATTTTTAAAAAAAGTAGAAGCAAAACAAACATTCACATCATTCGAATAAGGACGAATTTATATTAATAACGAATGACTTTTATTTTACTATGCAGTTCACAAATTATGTATTCCAATATTAACTTACTATACATACATTTATTATCTGCTAGATTTACTTAGGTCCATTTTTCAGATGTAAAAATATCTAATAAACGCAATATTGATTAAATAAAAATAAAAAAAGTAAAGTTGGTATGGGATTCGAACCACGATTACCCACGTCCGAAGACCAAAGACCATTTCCCGTCACCACCCGCTCCAACTGTCAACACATATTACTCGATAAAGTGAGATATTCACGTCGTCGATATTCCCCTTAAATTAAAAAGAGACTACCGACCAAATAGGCTCATTTATCTCTGTCGCAACCGTCACCCATTTTAAGATCGCAGGACGCAATCTAGAGTATTATATATCTATGATCATAACCACAGAATAACTAACCATATTCTGTGTCATAACCAATAAAATTGCAATTTGCAAACTTATTCTTGATATCTAGATCTTGATTCTTGATTGAAAGCTGTGAATTGTGAAAGTGTTTGTTGGTGTTGGTGTTTGTTTTCCTCCACAGAGAGTAAAATCTTTGGTAAAATATTCGGTATATTTAATATTATATTTTTATTTCAATTTAATATGGAATGTAATGAAGATATTAAAGACCCTAAGGACCAAGAAATATTAACACATATTAAAGATGAAGGAGATTCTCTACAGAAATATAACAATATAGAAGTTAAATCTGAATTAGATAAAAGCAGTTATGGACAGGAATATGTATCAGATGAGTATTGTTCAGATTCAGAGGATATTAAAATAGAAAACCATCTATTAGAAGATGTATCTAATGAAATTAAAGTTGAAATAAAAAACGAACTGGAGGAGTATAGTATTGGTAAGAAAATGATTTATCTTCTTCATTTTTTAGTATCTTACATCATGAATGTGATATTTCACTGATGTATTGAATAAGATTTTTGGTTTATCTAAGAACCATCAAGGAATATAGATGCATATATGTGTCTATATTCCTTGGAGGCACATTGAATTTCGGGTCTTCTTCTTCTGATATTATTATATTACATTCATTTTTTATATATTACATAGGGTGCATTCAGATGACCACAGTAGCTGGACAACTGAGTAAGCGGTAGCATTCATACGACACTGCTGGAAGTCAGCCCCTGAGAGATTTACTAAGCTTGCCCTATCAACGCTGGATACAGCCACTCAGCCGATTTGTGCTGACAGTCAGCCACTGTGGTCATCTGAACTCACATAGTTTGATTTTTGTTTTTCTGTTTTGTAAAATATGCCATTTGGGTAGGTATAGTCCGTCCGCTATAACTTTTCCCATGCGGTATGATTCATTTTCAATCAAATTAAGTCAAAACATACAGTGAAACGAACGTTGATGTGTATATACATTTTGTATTCATGGTGTGCAAGTACTTGAAAAGGAAACGAGAAACGATCGTACGCGAGTCGCGGAGAAGTATTGCAACTATCTTAAATAATTCATATTGTCAATTCAAATTGTCAAATTGACGTATATTTCATACCTTCTGTCATTGAAGCAGAAAAATTATATATTGCTCCACAATATTGATATGATATGCAATTATTATATAAAGGTAAATTTAATTAATTGTATTTTGCTTGCTGTACTGCATTTTAATAACTAATTTTATTTACTACATACAATTGTTTACGTTTTGATAACATAACCTGAATCTTATTTTTTCTTCTTATTATTTTTTTGGGCTGTCTTTGACAATTATCCAGTAACCAGGACTAATATAATTGGACAATATAATTAAAAGTGCGAATAAAGTTGGAAAGCGTAGAAATAGGGGTCGCTTTGCCGAACTTGCACGGTCCTAATACTGTATACCAGCAGTTTTCAATATGTCGTACATGTACCACTGGTGGTACATTCCATTAGTTGAGGTGGTACACAAAACTTAAAACAGCCAAAATCAACACCACTATTGGCACTATTGTAGTTAATTAGATCGCCTAGCTAGATAGGTATTTTATTTATAGGTGGTACCAAAAAAAAAATAAAAATTATTTGGTGGTACATGACTCAAAAAGATTGAGAATCGCTGCTGTATACTATATACTACACACATCGGCGTATGTTTCACTTTATATTTTGACTTAATTTGATTGAAAATGAATTGTACAGCATGGGAAAGGTTATAGCGGACGGACTATATCGATACATTTTTGGCAAAGTAACGTAAGTGACATTTTATGTTTTTCCATTAAACTAAAGCTATTATTGTTTAGAAGGTACTGCCAAAGTGTAATAAGCCTAGAATTAATTCAAACTTAATATGTCTAGGCTTACAACACTCCGGCAGTACCTTCTAAACAATAAGAGCGTTTGTTTAATGGAAAAACATGATTCGCCAAAAATGTCACTTACGTTACTTTGCCAAAAATGTATCGATATATACAGGGTGATTGATTAGTGTGATAAAGCTTCGTAGATCCGCTATAGTAATGGGTAGTAATAAAAGTTAATAACAAAAATTGTAGTCAACTTTGAGCTTAACATTACAAAATTAGTGAGAATGTTACAGGTTGTTCGATAACATAGTGGCAGACCAAACTTATGTTTTTTTTAAATGGAACACCCTGTATTTTATATTCGAAATCCTGGTGACTTCTCCATCACAAAAATATAAAGGGGAAATGAATCAAAACGAAACCGTAGATTTTCTTATTTTAAAAATATAAAGGTTTGTTATGTTACAGGGTATTTACAAAGTTATAACCAATTTTATATAAAAATCGTAACAAGTTCAACACCCTGTATAAATAAAAATAAGCACAACGGCAATGTTTTATGGATGCCATATTTTTTTATTTATTGTCAAAATTTTTAAAAATGATTGATATTTCAAATTCAAATTTATTCAAAAATATGTGTGTACAACATTTTACATTTAGATCCTATATTATTATTAGTATCGACTGACTCAGCACCATGCCTAGGCAAGAGTTGCCTGTTTTGCACTGTACTATGTCAATCGAAACTGTATCAATTGTACATAAAAGTAGTATTAAGGTTGGAACTAAGAAGTAACATACCTAACTATCGAAGAGATAATGCAACAGAACAAGACAGACGGTAAACCTCTCTAGCTGCTGAATACTTTGTTAATTATAATACCAATATACACCCAAATTTTACTCTGATTATGCTGTCGTTCATACATTGCATCCAAAAATAATTGTAAGTGGGTTTTTAGATAGGTTTTTATGTATTTTTTAAATTTATTTATTTATTTATTTATTTATTTACGGGATTACCCCCATTACAACACATACAGTATAAAATCAATCTCTGTAATATCTACTAAACTAGAGTAAAATAAATCTTAATTACATACTTATTAAACAAAAACGAAATATTAATAGTTATCCATTACACATATCACATCTATTACAGTTCAAATCAGTTCAAATAAACAAAAAGTACCTGTCAAGCTCTTTTAATCCGATTCTTAAAACCAGCCAAGGAGACACCAAACATTTCCAAGTTAAATTTAAATAATTTAGGTTCTTGTTTGATATGTATAGGAATTATATTATAAAATTTAGGTCCAAAGAACATTAGGGATCTTTGTGTTACTGATTTTTTGAACTGCTGAATACTAATATCCATATTTGTTACTGATCGAGTTAATTGGTTGCTCTGAAATTTAAATTTTTTTGAGTTTATATGAACATTTAAAACACAGTTGTAGATGTAGAGGGATTTAACACTAAATATCTCGGATTCATCATATACAGTTGAGTCCGCGAGTCTTTACCCGTGCGTCATTAATACCTGGCGAGATAAAACACATACTTTTTATCTGGCATCATTCTCTTCCACGCATGAAACTCATGACAAACCAGCTGATACGTTTGTTATTAAGTAAAAACACATGTTATTTTTATGAACCATCTAGACTCAGTGCATTGAAAAGAGATAGGTACAAAAAAAGACGATTCGGTATGTTTTCATATTTTAAGCACAATTTGTTTGACGTTTCTGCTTTGTTCAATTTTGTGGCTGTCAGTCAGTTGAATTTTTTGCGGTTTTTGTCCAATTTTTGCGTTTTGAAGTTTCTTTATATTACACAAACAGTTGTTTTCACAACTAATTTTATATTGGGCTTTGAAATTTTAAGGTAAATAATTATATTTTGGCAATTAATATTTAAAACATACAAAGCTAACGTCATTCACACAGTAAAGAAATGACTGTGTTTAGATTTCCGTCAAAGTGAATAAAATAACAAAAATAAAATATGTTATTGAATTTTTTATAAATTGTTTATTTATTTATTAATCAATAATAATAAAATAATTTATTAAGCTACTTCAAATGTAGCTGTAATTCTGCACAAAAATTTTGAAGCAAAACTTACATTTGACATTCTATATATTTGATAACGTCAAATTTTACAATAAAACCCGTAATCGGAACAGTAGCTACTTTCTGTCAGTTGTTGTTACGTGAAATAGTATTCTGACTTATTTCGTATGCTTTAAATGATGACGCACGGGTAAAGACTCGCGGACTCAACTGTAATTTTTTGGTTGGATGCAGTTTTCTTTTTTTAAAAATTATTTTTAATAGGGTATTTTGAACTGTTTCTAAAATGTTAAGAGTTTTGTTAAACGCGCCACCCCATGCTACAATACAATATCTTAAGACTGATTCTGCAAGCGAGTTATAAACCATGATTAATTTTTTCCTGGGTAGAATATCTCTTAAGATATAAAATTTATGCATTAGAGCCCTTATTCGTTTACTGACATGAGTGATATGGTCTGACCAACGTAAATGTTGATCTATGAAGACACCTAAATACTTTATAGAGAAAACTTTTTCTATTGAAGAACAGTCACAATTTTGTCCTTGACATTTTGCGTTATGCAATTTTATATGAAAATTTGTAGGTTGGTCAACAATTGTTGGGCTAAAGGCGATATATTTTATTTTATTAATATTTAATGTCAGTTTGTTAAATTTTAGCCATAAGTTTAGCTGTTTTAGGTTCATTTCAGAGCTGGTTTTAACCTCCTCCCATGTTTTCCCCATAAATAATATTGCTGTGTCATCGGCATAACAAACAATGTAGCCGTTGAAACTATTAATTCTTGTGCTATTGTTCAGATCAATATTAAATAAAAGTGGTCCTAATACTGTTCCTTGTGGTACTCCGAATTTTATTGTAGTTTCAGAACTCAATTCTGGGCCAATTTTTACTCGTTGAGCTCTTTCCGACAAATAATCTGCTAGTAGATTTAGTGCAATTCCCCTAACCCCATAATTACTTAGTTTATCTAAGAGAATTTTATGAGAGACCGTGTCAAACGCCTTAGCTGAATCAAGGAAAACCACTAAGCATTTCAATGATTCATCCACAGCTCCTATCACTTTCTCCAGTAGGTCAACTACAGCCCTTTCTGTACTTGATTTTTTTACAAAACCAAATTGCTTATCTGAAATAACCTTATTTATATGAAAAAATTCAAGCAACCTTTCTTTTAGGGCCATTTCAAATATTTTAGCAAAATTATTTATTAAAGAAATGGGCCTATAGTTGTTCAGTTTACTCGAATTTTCGGATTTAAAAATGGGGGTGACTGTAGATTCTTTCCATTGTAGTGGTATTTTACCACTTTGAAAACACAAATTTATAATATGAGCTAAAGGCTGTGAGATTAGATCATGGATATTTTTTATTGTTTTAGCATACAATTTATCTGGTCCAGGAGCATAGTTATTTTTTAACTTTGATATTAGTATTGTTACTTCATTTTTAGTTACTGGTTTTAAGAATAAGCTAGATTCAACCTTATCATTAGCAATAAAATTATCAGGTATACTTGTCACCGGTATTCTATTTGCCATATCAGCACCAATATTAGAAAAGAAATTATTAAACATATCTGCTTTTTCTTTGTTATTACTTACAGTTATATTGTCATTAACAATTGATATGTGTTCAATGTTTTTAGATTTTTGATTCCGACCAGAGATATCATTTATAATATTCCACATTTTTTTTGTGTTTCCACCAGCTTCATGAATTTTATTTTGATAAAAGTCATTCTTGGATTTTTTTAGTAGACTATTAAGTTTGTTTCTATAATTTTTATATTCAGCATTAAGTGCTGGTGAAAATTGTTTTAATAATTTCTTTTTAAGAAAATCTCGTCGTTTGATTGACGATACCAGCCCCACCGTTATCCAGGGTTTTATTTTTGATATTTTTTTATTCATACTTTTTACCTCCGTAGAGGTTTGTCTGTAATTATTTAAGTTATTTATAAATGTATCATATGCAACTTGAGAATCTATTTTGTTTATATAAATATCATTCCAATGTTCATTTTTTAGAAGCTGTTGTAGTTTTCCGATATTAAGGTTTTTAATTATGGCTGGAGATTCAGGTGTAGCGTTTTTTTTAGTTTCATTATTTACCAAAACGGCTGGAGTGAAGTGATCAGTCATGTCAGTGTGAAAAACGAACGGATCAATACTAATTTGCTGTTTTAGATTAGCTTGTGTTTTTATAAATATATGATCAATGATTGATTTTGTATTTATTGTTACTCTCGTTGGCTTGTTTATATAGGAAACAAAACCATTAGAATTTAATATATTCAAATAACTGTTTGTATAAACTTCATCTCTTTTTTTTAAATCAATATTAATATCACCTGCAAATATTTCAATATTTTGTTTTTGTATTGTTCCAAAATATTCACCCAAATCCCCTAAAAATTGTTTAATATCTGTTGATGGAAGCCTATAAAAAGCCGTTATACCTATTTTGTAAATTTTATTAGATAATTTTTACTAGAAAATGTAAACCTTAAAAATTTACTTTCATTGATGGGTAATATATTTACCGAGGCACCTAAATTATTCCTAATATAAACAACAACACCATCACATTTATTAGCTAATGATTCATTATAATGAATAGTAAAACCTGGTATTATACAGGGTGTCCCGAAAAGATTGGTCATAAATTATACTACAGATTCTGGGATCAAAAATAGGTTGATTGAATCTCACTTACCTATATACAATAGTGCACACAAAAAAAGTTACAGCCTTTTGAAGTTACAAAATGAAAATCGATTTGTTTTCATATATCGAAAACTCTTAGAGATTTTTTATTGAAAATGGACATGTGACATTGTTATGTCAGCATCATCTTAAGAAAAAATTAGAGTGAAATTTGTTGACCCCATAAGAATTTTATGGGGGTTTTGTTCCTTTAAACCCCCCCAAACTTTTCTGTACGTTCCAATTAAATTATTATTGTGGCACTATTAGTTAAACACAATGTTTTTAAAACTTTTTTGCCTCTTAGTACTTTTTCGATAAGCCAGTGTTTTATCGACATATTTTGAATAATTGTCGAATCCACCACATATTTGTATATGGTTAAGTAAGAGTGTAGAGACCTGTTAATAATCTGAAAATTTATTTATAATTAACATTCTTATGTATACATATTTTGAAAAAGAAGCCATATCTCGATAAAAGATGACTTATCAAAAAAGACTGAGGCAAAAATTTTTTAAAAACACTGTGTTTAACTAATGGTACGACAATAATAGTTTAATTGGAAAGTACACAAACATTTGGGGGGTTTAAAGGAACAAACTCCCATAAAATTTTTATGTAAATATATTAAAAAAGAAGCCGCATCTCGATAAAAACTGGCTTATCGAAAAAATATTAGGAGGCAAATTTTTTTTAAAAACGTGTTTACCTAATGGTACCACAATAATGAATTAATTGGAACGTACACAAAAGTTTGGGGGGGTTTAAGGGAACAAAACCCCCATAAAATTTTTATGAGGTGGACAAACTTCACAATAATTTTGTTTTATTATGATCCTGGCATAAGAATGGTACATGTCCATTTTCAATAAAAAATCTCAAATAGTTTTCGATATATTGAAAAAAATCGATTTTTATTTTGTAATTTCAAAGGGCTCTAACTTTTTTATGAGCACATTTGTACTAAGGTAAGTTAGGTTCAATCGATCTATTTTTGACCCCAGAATGTGTGGTATAATTTATGACCAATCTTTTCGGGACACCCTGTATAGTTACTAAGATCAGTTATTTCTCTAGTTTCTGACAAAATTATAACATCGAACTTGTTTTTGGACATTTCAATGTACACTAGAAGTTCCTGAAATTTTTTTTGTATACTTCTTATATTAAAGTGAATGATGCCCAAAGAGTATCTATCACCGTCAGTCCTGTTCTGCATGCTATCCTCAAAATTGTTAAACACCATTGTGTTTATCTCATTATCTAAATTATCCAAATAATCAATCATCATTCAGATTTCTACGTCTGAACTCCCGAAATAACAAAAAGAGAATAAAAGAAAAATTATCTTACAAGTGCTAAACTGGTTACTGCAATTATGTAGTACGTGAGAGAAAAGTATATAAAATAAAATCAACACAAAAGCAGTTAATACTGAACAGATAGAACACTTCATTCTAGTTCATATTTTGTAGAAATAAGTAGATAAGAACAAAAAAAATATATATAAAAATATAAAAAGAAAATAAAAACAATAAATTACCACAACCTAATTGAATCAAAATAAATACCTGAACAATATGCAGAGATAACTAGTTAACTAATTTTTCAAATTCGTGTTTATTTCTTGCAATCATCACTTTACCGTCCTTAGTAATATGAAGTTTACCATTATCAGACCAAACATTTGTTAAACCAAATTTTTCTATAGCGTGGTTCAGCTTCTTGACTCTTAAGGGGGTTAAATCTTCACGTATAACTATACCAGTGCCTTTCAATAATTTTTTTTTCCATAAATAAGTTTTTTAGTAGTAAAATAGCTTAATTTTAAGAAAATGCCTCTAACTTTATTCTGTTGCATCTTACCAATTCTATAGCACGACACAATGTCGTTATCGGACAGGGTAATAGACATTTTTTTGCTGAGTATATTTATAATTTCTTGGGACGTATTTTCTTGAGGTTTCTCTTTCATACCAAATATTCTCAATATTGCTAATTTTCTTTAGGTATATCGAACATGGGATGATTCTTATTTTTTTTTTATTTCCTTCGGCGGAAATTTTCCTCGAAAAATTCGGATTTTCCAAACAAAATCTTTAATTTTCAACTAAAATTTTAGGGAAGTAATTATTCATCAATAATTAAATAATTTGGTGACATAAATCTTTTTTGTTATGAGTGTATAGAAAGATATGAAAATTTGTATGTACAGCTGTTTCCTAAAAAAACTGATACGACTCTTAGTAAGATTTGATCATTTTGAGCAGTGTATGATTGTTCTGACATTATGTTATATTTATTATGACAGACAAATAATACAATAAACAAACAAACAGCAATTTTTTGAGGTTGAAGTTGTCTGACAAATTTTAAGATTTGGCAGTGACAGTGACAGTATGTAAATAATAAGTATTTATCCTTCAAAATATAATAAATTAAATATAATAAAACTCATATTCATTATATCACACCTCATCAAAAGCTTTTTACAAGAACATAGTCAGCGATTTTGATATGGCTTAGAACCAGACTACATCAAGATCTCCTATAAATCGTGCTGGTAATTGCCTTGCAGCGAGACCAAAAACAAAAAGAAGAAGAAGAAGAAAGTACACTGCTCAATTTTCCACAAAATACGCTTTAAGAGTCGTATCAGTTTTTTTTTTGAACCGCTGTACAAAGAGGACCGGAATAAAAAGGTAATGGTTCAAAGATTGAAATCCTGTTGTTTATAACTCTGTCGCAAATGCCGGTCAAATTTGACTGGTTATACCTGGAACCACTCATCACAATTCAATTTTTTTTCTTCGAAAAGGGTACGGAAACCATTCCCTTTTCCACTAAGCCGTTAACTTAATTTAATTTAATCTAATATTTTTTGAGGGGTTCTATTTGTTTATAAGCTAAAAAATTGTTTCTTTATAACATTCCTGATACTGCTCAAATAGTCCAATTTCAATTCTGTAAAGTACGTTGAATAGGTATAGTGCTTTTTTATACGAAAATCATAGTTATTCTGATGTATCATAATCTTACTGGTTATTATTTGGACCGAACTTTTTTAATTAACATTTTAATTATTGCTAAACTATTGGTTAGATTGTCGCCGGCCTCCTAATATATAATCGACTATAAAAATCTTTCATGTCACCAATTTATTTAATTATTGATAAATAATTACTTCCCTAAAATTTTAAATGAAAATTGCAGATTTTTTTGGGAAAACTCGGATTTTTCGAGGAAAATTTTTGTTGAAGGAAATAGGAAAAAAACTTTGTGTAGAACTAAATTACAGTGAATTTTTATTTGAGTGTTTTTGGTTTAAAGGAAAAATCTTAGGAGTTACAGAGCACTAATTGAAAAAAAAAGAAGATTTAGGAATGCTAATTTGTTTAAACTAAAATAACACACTTTCTGCGGACTTGTCATACCCCATATTACTAATATATGCAAGATTCGATTTTAGCAATAAAATAGCTGGTAAATAACTTTTCCCAAAAATGACATTTTTTCGATAATCTGCCCAGACTATCAACAAACGTTGTGGTGGTTGCATAGCCAATAAATCCAATAAACAGGAGGACCAACCCAAATTCTGAGCAGTGTCAACATGATAAGGTTAATATCCCCAGTTGTAACTAATATCGAAATTAATAAGAATCGCTATAAATTGCAACTGTCATGGCGGAGTCGAAATTAAACTGCGACGTCGAAATGAATTAGAATCAGGCCCCTGTTCTGTTCCTTGCTTTGTTCTTCCAGTGGGTAATCTTAAGTGTTTTCAGATGTTGTTCCATGTATCTAAGTTTGGGTCTTCTCTTTGACCTTGGCACATGGCACATCCAAAATATAATAATATTTTTTACATGTGAAAAATTGAACAATAAACTTGAAACATAGTTTTTACAGTATCTTTGCAATTTGTTATAATTCACAAAAACGGAGAATGTGAGTTTTGTAGTTAGACCCCTCATATATTTTCTTTTAATAAAAAACAAATTCTTATAATTTGGTCTTTATTTTAGGTGCTCTACAGGATAGTAGAATGAAAGTTGCAGTTACCAAACCGTTAAATTCTCCCAAAGTAGATTTGAAAACTGGTGAAACTCCATATGAATGTGCAATTTGTAGTAAGCTGTTTACTAGAAAGGGTAATTTAAAGGTGCATATGAGTATTCACACTGGTGAAAAACCTTATAAATGTGAAATTTGTAGTAAGCTATTTACTACAAAAGGTAATTTAAAGATGCATTTTAAAATTCACAGTGGTGAAAAACCTTATAAATGTGAAATTTGTAGAAAGCATTTTACTGAAAAAGGTGATTTAAAGCGCCATATGAGAATTCACAGTGGTGAAAGACCTTATAAATGTGAAATTTGTAGTAAGCATTTTACTGACAAAGGTAGCTTAAAGATGCATATGAGAATTCACAGTGGTGACAAACCTTATAAATGTGAAATTTGTAGTAAGCATTTTACTGAAAAAGGTAGTTTAAAGATGCATACAAGAATTCACAGTGGTGAAAAACATTATGAATGTGAAATTTGTAGTAAGCAGTTTACTGTAAAAAGTAATTTATACACACATATGAAATTTCACACTGGTGAAACACCTTATAAATGTGAAATTTGTAGTAAACATTTTACTGAAAAAGGTATTTTAAAGATGCATATGAGAATTCACAGTGGTGACAAACCTTATAAATGTGAAATTTGTAGGAAGCATTTTACTGAAAAAGGTAGTTTAAAGATGCATACAAGAATTCACAGTGGCGAAAAACCTTATAAATGTGAAATTTGTAGTAAGCAGTTTACGCAAATTAGTAATTTAAATATTCATAAACGAGTTCACACTGGTGAAAAACCTTTTGAATGTGAAATTTGTACTAAGCAATTTTATAAACGAGGTGATTTAAAGGGTCATATGAGAATTCACACTGGTGAAACACCTTATAAATGTGAAATTTGTAGTAAGCAGTTTACTCTAAAAGGTAATTTAAGGGTGCATACAAGAATTCACACTGGTGAAGCACCTTATAAATGTGAAATTTGTAGTAAGCAGTTTACTCAAAAAGTTAATTTAAGGGTGCATACAAGAATTCACACTGGTGAATCACCTTATAAATGTGAAATTTGTAGTAAGCAGTTTGCTGAAAAGTCAACTTTAAATCAGCATATGAGAGTCCACACTTGAGATAGACCTTCATCATCATCGGTGATCGCTGACAGCCCATGGAGGGCCATGGTCGCCCGTTGTGGTTTCTATAGAGAAATTCACACCGAAATTGCAGTACGGTCAAGATAGGCAATAAGTTTCTTATGGAGAATACACGAGCCGTTAAATACCGCTATGAATTCCACGATTTTATTGGTGAGAACTACCCACGTGATATCTGTGTTCGTATTGGTCAGAGTGACAATCAGCTGTTAGACATCATTATGTGATGGAATTTTTATTTTGATGTAAATAAATATATTTATTACTGATAATTTGTATAAGCAAAATTATTGTACTGCACCTACAGTGACTCACAGCCTCAATTCTGAAATGATACAGTCGCTACTCAATAAAACTGTAGCTTGTGTCAGTGACTCAATATTAGAAAAAATTACATACTGAAAGTAAGTTTCTAAATAAGTCCTCTAAAATAGCTTAAGCTATGTTTTGGGTTTCAGATATACCATGTACTTAAATAACAATAATCCTTTAATTATTTTGTGTATGATTTTGATATCAGCTAAAATTAATAAAGAAAACAACACTCCTTGTTGCTTATTTCTTTGGCTGATAGATTTATTTCTTGCAGTTCAGCTATGTCGATTATTATTTTGTAATATCCGTCTAATTGTTTCAGGGTTACATCTTTTTCCAAACTGTCTTTCCACCTCATCTCTCAATTTTAGTGCACTTTTTTGGGATTATTTGCTATTTCTCTGACAATACATTTTATTGTTCGTCCGCTATAACTTTTCCCATGCGTCAAGATTCATTTTCAAGCAAATTAAGTCAAAACATTAAGTGAAACGAATGTCGATGTGTATATACATTTTGTATACTGTATACTATATACTACACACATCAGCGTACGTTTCACTTTATGTTTTGACTTAATTTGTTTGAAAATGAATCGTGACATATGGGAAAAGTTGTAGCGGACGAACTATAGCTATTAGGACTTTGGAGAAGGCTGCTCTGAAAAGTTCGTTTGATGTACATCCGTGCAGCGTATAGCATCTCCCTATACTTCATTTTCCTTGAATCTTTCCCTGCATAATGAGTTGGAGCAAGTTGTTTTGCCCATACATGGCAACATTTTTCTTACGAATTTCTAGTTACATACAACCTATCTTTTCATGTTGTAAGGCCAAACCCAGTTATACCAGGAAATTGGCTCAGGCCATAGCATTATTTTCTACATATAAAAACTTAAGAAAGTTTGTCCTTTTAGGTGACACAACAGATCGAACACAACGAGCCATGTGTATCTTTTTCGGTACACAGTGTTGAGGACAGTGTGTATCTAAAAGGATACACTGGCGCTGGGAGTGTTAATTATTGCATATTTGAAACCCAAAACATAGCTTATGCTATTTTAGAAGACTCATACTAACTTACCTACTTTCAGTATGTAAGTTTTTTCTAATAAATATTGAGCCACTGACACAAGCTAGCTTTATTGAGTAGCGACTGCATCATTTAAGCTGTGAGCCCCTGTATATTTTTATCAGTCGTGGCCTAGCTACACATTAAAATTGTTTCGTTGATCATTCCCTGCTTTGCTTTCTTCAGCGTGCACACTGATTTTTGTACAGCAGCTTTTGTAGCCAATAGTTACTCTTGTTTGTTTTCTAGATTTTTCCTAATCCGGACTTGATTCCTTTTTGGTTAGTTACTGTCTCCCTTCTCCAATAGAGAGAGAGAGTTTGGGGCTTATTATTCGTTAAAGTGTTGGAATGCTTGTGGGTTTTGATATATCGATACATTTTTGGCAAAGTAACATAAGTGACATTTTTGGCGAAAATCATGTTTTTCCATTAAACTAACACTATTATTGTTTAGAAGGTACTGCCAAAGTGTAGTAAGCCTAGAATTACTTTGAACATAATATATGTATAGGCTTACTACACTTTGGCAGTGCCTTCTGAACAATAATAGCGTTAGTTTAATGGAAAAACATGATTTTCAAAAATGTCACTTACGTTACTTTGCCAAAAATGTATCGATATGTACATACTACCACAACTCTCAATACAAAATTTGATCAAACCAAACTGATAGTGTGACCACTAGATTTTTATAATTTGAACAAACTGCAGTTGTGACGTCACTTCCTGAGTTTGCTCAAACTGTTTGATCAAATTATTTGATAGTGAAACCACGACTTTAAGGATTTAAGTAACATCAATTTAATTTGCAATAAAAAAGATCATGAAGATTTGACGATGGTTGTAAATACATACACCCGATATAAATAATTTAAGTGACAGCAATGTTTACATTGTCTTGTCAAATGCAACAAATACATGCAACAAAAAGTTTAATCAAAATTTGCATAAAAAAAATTGATGTGTTTTAAAAGTTTCAATATGTAAAAACATTGAACCACAGAAACGGTTTTTCTCCACAAAGAAACAAAAATCGTAGCAACATATTAATAAGTGATACGTTTAAAAATCCAAATGTAAATGAAATATGAAATTTCAGACATTTTAAAAGGACACAAGACACAAACATGCCCTATATTTCACAAAATGCCTAAGAAAATCATAATTATATAATATAACATATAATTTCCCCTAAATTACTTTTCCCCATATCCAGTATATTTACTTTTATGTAAATTATCTGTTTTTAATTTTCATGCATTTATAATTTAATTTATAAGATCTATTCTAGTGCTGCTGTGTTTGTATTGAACAACTGAAATAAATTAAAATAATATTATTACTATACAATAATTGTTTATATTTTTTATGAGATAAAAGAAATATTTTATTATACTAGGTACAGTATTCTTTGGTACAGTCTAGAAAGAAGACTAGTAGAAACGAATAAATAGTGTTTTTTTAATCAATACTGTTTTTCTATATTGATTTTCTACCACACTTTTATTTCTATCACAAAAATTGTCAATTGTAAGATAAACAAGAAATATTTATCCGTTATCCTCGGTCAGCAGACTTGTTTTCTTGAAACGACACTTTGCATACAATATTGGTATTTAAATATCCCGCTCTGTCATTCTTAATCATTTGACCAATACGAACACAGATATCACGTGGGTAGTTCTAACCAATAAAATCTTGGAATTCATAGCGGTTATTAACGCCTCGTGGAGAATACACGCACAGGGTTGTCAGTCTTTGCCAGTTCTTGATTGCTCTCTCAAGAGCGTCGCACAGGACCGGCTTGGATAAAATGCATCGCTCGGCAGTACGAGTATAATATTTTATATTACTGATACAGTAGAATAAAAAACTATTGTAAAAGTTGTAATGATTGAATACACTAAATGTTTTTTAATGTTTTGTACTTGCAGTAGCGGTTCTTTTGTATAAAATGCTCGAAAATTTTCGAGATACATTTTTTTAAATCTGAGCTATTAAAAGCAGCGCGTGCTTTTAACTGTCAATAATTTTTAACTCTAACTTGACCACTGATCTTTTCAAACCCCTTCAAATATCACATAATAAACAAAATTTTTATATTAAACCCTTAGCAAATGTTAAATATCTAGGAGTTTTTATAGATACAGATCTAAAATGGGACTTTCACATTAAATATATCATTAAAAAGCTACAGTTTATCCTGTATAAGTTTAAACATCTTAAAAAACACATACCTAATATAAAAAAAATACCAAGTTTCTTGTAAAAGGTATATATTAAAATACCCTAAATAAGGGTCACAATACAAAACGTTTTCGGATTAAGGAATCCATCATCAGTGTTTAAAAGCCCTAAAATTAAGTATAACCTGATTAAATGAGATAAAAGTTAAAATTGACAGAGGTTTTCAAGAACAAGAGGCCATACTTAAAAAATTTGCATGCCTGAGCCACCAAAATGTATTGGGTAAAAACCCTTTAAATGTAAATGATAAAGTTATTTTACATATTTATATAAAAATCATCTGATGTTAAAGATAAACCTGGATGTTACCCAGGGCAACACAGGACTCTCCCCACGTGGTTGGAACTTTTTTGGAGAAAACCTCACATATTGGATTTCAATGGCCAACTGACAACTGAATTCAAAAGCAACCCAAAATGACATTAAGAACTGTCAATGCAACCTAGTTGTAATATTACTTCAGCCACAACGTTAAAGATTATTTTGAATGTTTAAGATAAAAAAGAGTATCAAATTTAAATTTGATACTGTTTATGTATCAAATATGTATGTAATGTTGGAATTAATTTTTGAATTGCAACGATTTTTAAAAGTGTGAAAAATAAAAGTTTTAAACCCAAATGCTGTGTTTCCGTTCTGCCAACCTTAGTTGACCACCCCTGTATTTACCTATAGAAGCTGTTCAAGAATTACGTAAAGCATTATAGCTTATAAGGGTCTTTGCTTTGCCTATTTTTGATGGCATGGGAAGGGGATGTAGATATTGATTACGTCAGCAGTAGTTCAAATTGTAAAATGTAGAAACAAAATGCTGTCGTCCAAAAGGTGGCCTATTTAGATTCTTAGACAAAAGGTTTCTTCCTATTGTATCAGGTAACATAAGCAGTTGATATTGTGGTTGTTATCTTGGTGTGCTCGGAGACAGTCGGGGACTAGTCGACGACAAGCGGATCATGCCATTAGAGACCGACCGAATGTGATTTTTTTGGCCGAAGCCGATGCCGAAGTTCGGCCTGTAGGATACTTTCGGCCGAAGCCGAATCTATATATATAAAAGAAAGTCGAGTTATGTTAGTTAGACCGTTAATAACTCGAGAACGGCTCATCATATTTTTATGAAATTTTACACGTGTATTCTACCGGACTGGGAATAGGCATAACTCTGAATTCATGCCCGTACGGCATAAGGGGGCTTGCCCCCCCTGATATATTTTTTTAATTTTTTGATAAACCGTTTTTTCTTAATTTTGTATGATGTAGAAGCAAAAGATACATACAATTCTAAATTTTCACTTTTTTATCTTCAACCGTTATTTTTTAATAGCCATTTAAATATTTTACATCTTTGTTGCCATACTCCTCCGAAACGAATTGACCGATTTTCATGAAATTTGGCAGGTAGATTCCCTGCTGAATTCCGAACAAAACGCTGCCATTTTTTCTTCTCTAGCGCAGTCCGTTTCCGAAATAGCGAACCGTAAGCCGTAGCAAAATTATGAGCACAGAAGAAGAACGAATGGGAAATTTCATAAAAGAAAAGTGCAACAGATTAACTTTTGGACTCAAATTGGATAAAATATGAATTTTTTAATTTTACGAATTTTCAAAAAACTTGCTTTTGCGTGGGCAAACCATCCAGTTTATTTATGTTTATTAGATGAGCTAACGAAAAATATCATGTACACTATTGCATGTATTAAATGATTGATAAAATTTTTTGTTATTGTGATAATTAATTAATATTTAGAATTTTAACCTTTAACTACCCGCACATCAAAATATAACATAACTACACGCGTGGCGTACTTTATACGCCACAAGAAAATATACTTAAAAACAGCGGATTTGTTTTGTTTTTGTAAAATTACACTTATTTGTTTGTTATAAACCTTACTCGGCGTCAGCGGATACTTGGAGTTCCTTCTCAGTAAGCAAATTGGGATATATAACTGGAATCTGATTCCATGATAAATAAAATTGCTAATAATATTTTTTTGAAACGATATTTTTTACCTGAGAAAAAGTATTGTTTATAAAGAAAAATATATTTGTGTCATAATGACTAAAAAACATTTGAAATATGTACTTATATTACTAATTGTATTACTATAATTGTGGCGTATGTTATCCACCACCGGAAACAACAAATAATAAACTGTAAATTACGATCTTCCTAGAATGCCGATTATAACGAAAGTAAAATCCAGTGTAAAGCACATTCCAGTGATAGGTTAGATAAATAAACAAAGACAATAATTAAATTTTTAAATACATTTGTAGTAGAATTCTTATATGTGGCGTACAAAAATACGCCAGCGCGTGTAGTTAAAGTTTAAGGTATGAATTAAAATAATAAAATTTATTTTACTTTAAAACCTAAACAGTTTTTCCATTCTCTTAGGCCAAAAATATTTAGCTACCTACTACATTCTCATATTTTGACGTTTATTTGTGTCAGTCGAAATGATTTGTAAATTTTGAGGTTAATGCCCCTTAATGCTAACAGCCATATTGTCATTGAGAAAACTCAGTTGCCTCAATTATCTCAATATAATACAATGTATGTATTTATGTATCTAAATCTATATATTGTACGTTCCCTATGTCCAGCTGAACGATTTACGCACTGTATACGTAGAATATCATATAATTTGTCATATTTATGTATCTTTCTTATGTATTGTACCCTCGGAGATCGCTGGGAAAATTTACACTCAAAATAACAAAATCCAGTTTGGCAACTTTGTGTGAATGTTGATAGTACCATATCCCTTTTAAGATAAACAGAACTGTAATTTAGTCCAGACAAATTAATATATTTTTGGCCAGCAAAAATGAGATTTTTCAACCAAATACTGTTTCAAATATGATGTGCAAAATAATTTTTAATTGTTTTGTCATTAAAGTAGAAAAAAATTTAAATTCCACTCATTAAATCGTTATCGTCCAGTTATTGTCTTAATTATTTTAACTTTTAATAAGTGTCGACTAATTCTGAATGATTAATAAGTTGTTAAAACATTTTATCTGTAGCGGCTTCTGGAATACCTTAAAAACTATAGAATTTCATTCGACCATACTTACAAATTTTGCATTATTGTGAAAAAATATTTGGACATATAATTTTCTTTTTTATTCGAGGAAATTGCATTTCGATCAATTTTCATGTCTAGCAATTCATTTTCGAGCAGTTGATTTTGAGTGATTGATTTTTAGCCATTGCGTTCAAGCAACTGATCTAGAATCAAAATTATGACAGATTATCTAAGTATGACGCACTATCTAAGGTGCAACGAAGTTCACCGGGTCAGCTAGTAAAAATATATTGATAAGTCGATGGTCGATATTTTGCCTTTAATATTTAAGTAGTCAAAACACCAGTAATCTTGAGTTTTAACAAATACAATAAAATTATTATAGTTTCTCAGAATTTTACCACGTGAGAAATATTTAAATGTAGATCTTGAGACATCTTGGCCTATTGCTAAAAGGGCCTAGCCGGGTAAGATGGTGAAAAGTGCCCCCAACTCGATTTAAATTCCATATAGGCCACTTTTTAGCACATATAGAGGAACTCACTTTCTGAAATTTTTAGCCCCCTAGGTGGTCACGTGACCCCCCTAGAGCCTAATTAGGCTTTTTATGTTTTTATTTTTTCTCTCAGCCGCATCAAGAGCTAGTCAAAAACTTTATTTAAAGAAGTTGTAAGTTTCAAAAAGATCTATATGAAATTTTTTTTTTATTTTTTTGGCGGGAAATTCGAATTTTTAGAACAATTTTAAACTTTTAAATACCTCTGAAAAAAAAACTAAGACACTCGTTTTTACGAAAATTAATTATAATGTGTATTTTTGCACAATCTTTCACCCTTAATTTTTTCAGATTTTTAAAATTGGTGAAACGTACCTTTAAAAATAAAAAACCGCATTTTTTCGGTTTTTTTTTTCGTTTTTTGATACAATTTTATACATATTTTTCAAAAAATTTAACACCGTCACTAGAATAGGTAAAAAACTGAAAAATAATTGGGGTTTGCTTAATAAAAATTTTTTGTAACGATATCCATTTTCAAGATACAGGGCGTTGAAGAAAACAAAATTTTACATATTTTTTACGATTTTGACGAAACTACTGGCAACATTGTAATAAAACTTGGCGGATTTTAAGAGGTAGTTATTGTGCATGTTTTGACATACAACTAAGGATTTGATATTCATCATTGGCGCGCATAGGGGTAATGGTCTGAAATTTTCAAAGAAAAAAGATAGTACGCCACTGACATTTTCAAATTAACAATCATTTTTGAATTCCTCGTTCAATTTTCAATAAAAAATCTATCTTCTCATTTTTTCATACGACGCGCCGTTTTGCTGCAAAAAGTAAAATATCTTAACGCTTCCAAAGTATTCGAATTAATTTTGATAATAATGGATGTATGAGTTTATTATGTAGATGTAGAAAGTACTAGAAGTTCGAATACTTTGTAAGGGTTAAGATCTTTTATTTTTTTAAATAAAAATGGCGCGTCGGATGAAAAAATAAGAAGATACATTTTTTGTCACAAATTGAACGAGAAATTCAAAAACCATTGTTAATTTGAAATATGTCAGTGGCGTACTATCTTTATTCATTAAAAAGTTCAGACCATTACCCCTATGCGCGCCAATGACGAATATCAAATCCTTAATTGTATGTCAAAACATGTACAATAACTACCTCTTAAATCCCGCCAAGTTTTATTACAATGTTGCCAGTAGTTTCAGCAAAATCGTAAAAAATGTGTAAAATTTTGTTTTCTTCAACGCCCTGTATCTTGAAAATGGATATCGTTACAAAAAATTTTTATTAAGCAAACCCCAATTATTTTTCAGTTTTTTACCTATTCTAGTGACGGTGGCCTTTTTTGAAAAATATGTATAAAATTGTATCAAAAAACGAAAAAAAAAACCGAAAAAATGCGGTTTTTTATTTTTAAAGGTACGTTTCACCAATTTTAAAAATCAGAAAAAATTAAGGGTGAAAGATTGTGCAAAAATACACATTATAATTAATTTTCGTAAAAACGAGTGTTTTAGTTTTTTTTTCAGAGGTATTTAAAAGTTTAAAATTGTTCTAAAAATTCGAATTTCCCGCCAAAAAAATAAAAAAAAATGTTTCATATAGATCTTTTTTAAACTTACAACTTTTTTAAATAAAGTTTTTGGCTAGCTCTTGATGCGGCTGAGATAAAAAATAAAAACCTAAAATGCCTAATTAGGCTCTAGGGGGGCCACGTGACCACCTAGGTGGCTAAAAATTTCAGAAAGTGAGTTCCTCTCTATGTGCTAAAAAGTGGCCTATATGGAATTTAAATCGAGCTGGGGGCACTTTTCACCATCTTACTCGGCTAGGCCCTTTATATCCTACCTACTACCTGAAAGTTTGTAAAACGTTTTAGTTTAAGGCCCCGTCTCACCATCAAATAATTGACAGTTATTTGATCAAACTTGACAGTTACTGACACAAAGTGACAGTTAGTATGTATAGTTTGTGTCACTAGTCAAGTTTGACTGTCAAGTTTTATCAAATAACTGTCAATTTGATGGTGAGACGGGGCCTTTAGGGTATAAAATAGGGTGTAAATATTATTCAAATTATCAAAGACTCGCCGAAGCATATTGTTTAGAGATGATTTATATAGTATAATGTACTGACAGAGCATTTTATTATTCCACCTTCGGCGAAACCTTACGCTTCGTTTTGGGCGAAGCCGAATTTTGGCCGAAGCTGATTAATCGGTCGGTCTCTAACATGCCATGACTAAAAGTCCACGTCAGGCTCCACGAACGAACGTATTTTATTGTTTTTTTTTTGACATTGTGTTTCTTAAATTTTTACCACTTTAATAGTTTTCTAGTTGTATTTTGAGAACATTTTGTTGTTGATTTTGTGTAGTTTTTAGTTATAGAAGTACTTGAACGACTTTATTTAGTTTTAAACAGTAAATAAATAAAGATAAGTGATTATTTTCGAAAGTTGTTGGCAGACAATACCAGATGTTTGTAGGTACCCTAGTTACTTATTTAGCATTATTATAGGAAATTTTATAAGTTTATTATTAAATTTAACCATTTTTTGTGTCTCATATCATAACTTATTTAGATCAGTGGTTTTCTGCCTAAAATGTAGCACTGGCGGTAACCAATAAAACTGAACTTTATCATGATTATTTCGCATTACACACTTCAAAACACAACAGAAATGAAGCATATATCGATTATTCCAGTAAAAATGTTGAATAAAGGCCCATTTATACATACCCGGGCCGTGTCCGTTCTGGGTCAGTGCCGAGTCCGGGTATTTTTAATGCAATATTTACATACAACCGGGTTGTGGCAGTGTGCGTACCGGGCCGAATAAGAGAGGAAAACGTTATTACATATCTCTGTGTAAAAGATAGTTGAAAATATTTCGGCTTGGATAGAAGATCTCACCTCACAATATCTATTGCTTGTCTGTTTTCCAGCAGTGGCGTTCACAAAACAATAAAATCGTGTTTATACAAGTCCCTGCGATCCGTGTCATTTTCGTGCATCGCCAGTGCCGACAGCAAAAATATCGGCTGGGATTAATTTCAGACCGGGTCCGGACGGCCCCCGTCCGGGAAACGCCAATGTATAAATATACTCATAAGAGTACATATTGTCTTTTTTTGGACCGTGCCCTGTCTTAACACAGAACGGACACGGCCCTGATATGTATAAATGGGCCTTTAATCCTTGTACAAATGATATAATCTAAAGCACATTAAGAATATAGACTTGCCATTCATAGCGAAGTGAGGTCACCATCTTTTTTATTTGGTTCAGTGCTGTTTCACTCTTACGCGTAGTAAAGTTGCGACAGTATACTCCCCTTCCGTGCCTATACTCACACTTAATGTCATCTTAGTTTCTCGATACAATGTGCTAGAAAGAGATACCGCAAACCAGTGCAAGAGATCTTGTCGTCAGGAAGCACGGAGGGTAGGCTAACTCCAAGGTTAATAGATTATTGCATCTATGAACCCCCTATCTATGAACCTTGGGCTAACTCTATGTTAATGTTTACCTCTATGATTAAGAACCATAGATATAATAACAGGTAGATTAGGCCAGGTCCGAAAAATAGCGTAACGCGGAGTAGTTCGGGTCGGTGGGTCTATCTGTCTCTCTCTACCGGCGCTTAACTTTCTATCTATAGCATAATATGATGGCCGGCGCCTCTGTGTTTGTATCGTTCCCAGTGATGTGGGAACCATATCACTGGTCGTTCCATTACTCCTACCTCTTGGTAGATTCGCTCACACTCGGACGACAGACAAAGATAGCTAGACCACCGTACTTGATATTGTCGTTACACCCCGATGCATTGAGTGGCATATAACTAGCCTGGTCTATTGTTAACATGTCTCTGTTAAGAATTTATGTTTCCTCCCAGCCGCCATATTGACATAATCTTGACAGCATGTTGGAATTTGGAATGGTCTATTTATTATATAAACATATAAACCATAGATCAATAATATATAGTATTACCAGAAACTATTATATAAACTATTATAACCATGATTATAATAACTATATACTATTATAACTACAGTCGGAAAAATAAAAGAATACCCATGAACGAACATATAAAACACGCTGTATTTTCCTGTCACCGTATCACAAAGAAAATTGGCCAGTGCAAGTACGTGTTGACAAATTATTACATGTACTTGCGCCATAGAGTTAAATATTAGCATAGAGAGAGTGTCATTCAGAGCGAAGTGACGACACCATCTTTTTTATTTGGATGAGTGCTGTTTCACTCTTACGCATAGTAAAGCTGCTACAGTTGTCCTCCTCTTCCGTGCCTATATTCACACTGAATGTCATTATAGATTCTCGATACAATGGGTGCATTCAGCAGACACAATCGCTTCGATTAGTGATTTTCTGCTGAATGCCACATAAATTGTGGCATTCAGCATGTAAATCACAAATCGATTACTAATCGATTAGTTAGCGATTGCGTCTGCTGAATGCACCCAATGTGTTAGAAGGAGATGCAGCAAACCAGTCCCTGAGATCTTGTCGTCAGGAAGCGCGGAAGGTAGGCTCCCTCTATGTTAATATATACCTCTATGAATTGCGCTGGCCAATTTTTTGTGTGACACGGTGACAGGAAAATACAGCGTGTTTTATATGTTCGTTCATGGGTATTCTTTCATTTTTCCTACATTAAGGGCCGGTTGTTCGAACGCTAATCAAGAAGTTGATTATAATCAATAATTTATTGTGATCAATTTTCTTGATGGGAATCAAATCGCGACATGAAAAATACATGTAAAACACTAATCAGTTATTGATTGTAGGTAAAACAGTAATTAAAATATAGCTGCAGCTCTTAAATTATTAAAAATTGCTTATTACATATTATTATTATTGATTTGTAAGTAAAAACAAGAAATTAATATCAGAAAGAGTTTAATTATGTTTTATTTTAAATTAAAACCAAAATAATAAAATAAATCAGTCAACATAACCTCAAAATGCGACATATGTCAGAAGTACGCTTAATCAAATATAATTGTAATTAAATATTTGATAACGATCAGTTTTGATTAGCGTTCGAACAACCGGCCCTTATACTATTAATCCTATTATTTTAAACGTTAAAATTGGCAACAGTGTCGTAGATACTTTCTGCGCATGTCCGCCATATTGTTTTGGAAAATAAAATAAATCTTGGTTATTTTAAAGGATATTTTGTATTTTTTCATAATAATAGTAAACATTAATGATTTAATAGTAAAAATCAGTGGTATTAATTATGTTTAAGTCACGTTTTTTTATTAAGACATAATATACACGTTAGTTGGCTTTTCACGTATTTTTTTGGTTATTACATTTTTTGATTTAAAAAAAAATCTTGATTTTTGGACGCCTTTACTTTTACTAGTTTCCACCAAAGAAAACAGTAAAATTGGACTTTTTTTCATTTTTAGGCTAAATCCACAAAAAATTGTCATTTTTAAGGCCTACCCTCTTATTCAACAATTACCCAATTTAATATGGAATGTAATGAAAACATTAAAGAGCCTAGAAACCAAGAAATTTTAACACATATTAAAGATGAAGGAGATTCTGTGCAGAAATATAACAATATAGAAGTTAAATCTGAATTAGATGAAGGTATTTATGGACAGGAATCTGTATTGCATGAGTTTTGTTCAGTGGATATTAAAATCGAAAACAATACATTAGGAGATGCATCCAATGAAATTAAAGTTGAAACAAAAACAGAACTGGAGGAGTATAGCATTGGTAAGAAACTGATTTATCTTTTTCATTTTTCAGTATCTTATATCATGAATGTGATTTTTCACTGAAGTACTGAATAAGATTTTAGGTTTATCCATATGGATTAACTTTACTTTACTCAATCAGTAGACCCATTTGTACCTTTCGGTGTTGGGCCGTTTATAATGCAATTCATTAAATTACAATATTTTACAATCTTGTGAGGTGTCCTAGCTCTTAACGAACTCTCTCCATTCCTTCCTATTGGATGCCATCTGTGTTGCTTCCTGCCAAGTCTTACCCCTTACTCTGCAGTATCTGCGAGATGTCACTGTTCCATTCTTTAATGGGTCTTCCTCTTCTGTTCTTCCCTATTGGTTTGGCGCCCCACACTCTTTTCACTTGTCTATTATTGTCCATCCGGGTTAAATGTCTGAACCATGCCAATTTTTTCTCCTTGATTGAGTCTAGTATCAGTTTGATTTTGAGTATTTCTCTTATTTCTTCATTTTTGATTCTATCCGTTCTTTTTACTCCGATCGTTCTTCTGAGGTATTTCATCACTGCTGCCTGAATTCTGCTCTGCTGTCTTTTGTTTAATATCCAATTTTCTGCTCCATATGTCACCATAGGTCTATATATTGTTTTGTATATTGTCATCTTGGTCTTTGTTGATATTTCTTTATTATTAAGGAATCCTCTATTTAGTGCTTGGAATAGTTTTCATGTGTTTTCCATTCTGTTGTTAAGATCGTCCTCAATGTCTCCTTTGTTGTTGATTACTGTTCCTAAGTATTTGTATGAATTTGTCTGTATGATTTTTTGTTGATCTATCATTACTTCTATTTATTGTATTTCTCTAAGTTGTATTTCAGTTTTTCTGCTGTTTCCACAATTAATACTATGTCGTCTGCAAATATACACATCTTAGCGTTTATCATTTGCATTCTGTTGCAACCGATGCAGTATTTCTTGAAAGTTTTCTTACATTCTTTCACTATCTCATCTATTACATTTATGAATAGCACTGGGCTGAGACTTCCCCCTTGTCTAACTCCTTGAGTTGTTTCATATGGTTTTGACTGTATATTTAACATTCTTACTGTATTTGTTGTAGTAGGTATATACTTTTTGTTGCTTCTATCAGTTCTTCACTTACTTGTTTCTTCTTCAGGCTTTCCCATATATCTTTTCTTTTGACTGAGTCGAATGCTTTTTCCATGTCTATAAAGTTCAGATATATTTCTCTATTTTTCTTTAAGGCTTTTTCTATTACCTTCCATATGGATTAAACTAATCTTAAAACAGTAGACATGTTTCTCTTGGTGCAGGAAGAACCCAATATTATCAAAATACCCACGATCATGATGCACTAAAAGTTTATTTATAAATACAAAAACTTTTTAACAGAAAATATACATAATAAAAGCGACAAACCAGCACCCAAAGGAACTCAAAATAAATAGACCTGGCATCATACCCTCGTGCCTGGCACAGAGATTCTAATTTTAAGGTATACTAATAGTCCAATATAGCTCTTTCTCTGTCACTTACATAGAATGCTCGTAAAATCTTTCTCTCTTTAGTCTTGCCAGTACTGACTTCGGCACGAAGGAGATTCTCCTGTCGAATACTCTCCGCTGTCGGCAGGGATTGTATTATGCCCATAGTTGCCATATTTTATATAATTTATGAAGATCAAAAGAAATACACACAAAAAAAGTTAACAGGAATTAAAAAGTTTTGAAGATAAAAAATATGTTTCTGCATAGTTAGCAAGGTAGTGCCATGGCTCTACCTCACGGGCCGCCACTGCCAAATATTACTAAATTAAAATTAATAAACAATCAAACTTGAGAGGGTGACAGAATGCCAATGTCAACAGAAAAGTAAAAAACACAAACAGTGTAGCCTTAAAAGCAAAAGTTACTAAAAATATAACCAAATTGTAGAAAAAATTGCATGAAAAATAGCGCAAGTTCTATTTAGCTGCAACTTCTTGATACAATAATAAGTTGCAGCATTTTTTCTGTTTATTTTTTATAAATTATTTATTTTATATTTTATTTTTAATAGCATTCTACATTCAACAAAGAAAACATACTCATTTTCAAGATAATCAAAACAACCAATTCAGCCTATCACATTTCTGTAAACATATTTCAATAAGTGTGAGAGCCATTAATGAATATAAACATTCATTTAGTGGAGGCCGTGCAACGGTCTCCTTTATTTAGATGCACTTACCCAAGTTTTTTTTATGTATTTTGACCTGTAGAACACGAATTTTTTGGGAAACAGTTGATCCGGATGTCGATAAGATTTTTTATAAACAAAGAACTTGAGGAATTACATAACAGCGATTTTTCGCAAAACAAAACATTTTTTTTTTGTATTTTTTGGGTCATTCTAAGCAAAAAATGTTCTTACAAGTTTTTTTGCAGGATGCATAGTTTTCGAGCTAAATGAGGTTGAACTTTCAAAAAATCGAAAAATTGCAATTTTTGAACCCGAATAACTTTTGATTAAAAAATAAAATAGTAATTATGCTTACCGCATTTGAAAGTTCAAGTCAAGTTATACTGGTTTCGATTACATATTTGCATTACTAAAAATTAAATTTTTTATTTTCAAACAAAGCTATAAACAAAAAACAAATAGTGTTTGAGCGTTTTGACCCGTGCCCAATGCATGCGTTTTAACGCATACTACGTAGAAATTGCCTATTTGTAGGCGCCCCTACTCGTTCGATTTTAAATAAGAGATGCATTGAAAACATCAAGCACTATGTGTTTTAGCTTTGTTGAACAATTTTAGCAATGCAAATAATCAAAACCGGTATAATTTGACTTGAATTTTCAAATGCGCTAAGCAGAATTGCTATTTTATTTTTTAATCAAAAGTTATTCGGGTTCAAAAATTGCGATATTTCGATTTTTTGAAAGTTTAACCTCGTTTATCTCGAAAACTATGCATCCTACGAAAAATCTTGTAAGAACATATTTTGCTTAAAATGACTCAAAAAGTACAAAAAAATATTAAAATTTATTTTTCGAAAGATTGCTGTTATGTAATTCCTCAAGTTCTTTGTTTATAACAATACTATCGACATCCTGATCAACTGTTACCCAAGAAATTCGTGTTCTGTGGGTCAAAATACATAAAAAAACTTAAGTAAGTTCATCTAAATAAAGGAGACAATTGTACCCCCCGGCGTAATATGTAACAACTATTACTCTATTTATTTTTTTATATTCACTTTTTATTTTTGCTCTAGCATATATTTTTCTTTTAGTAAAAGACAAATTCTTGTAATTTGGTTTTTATTTTAGGTGCTCCAAAGGATAGTTCACTGAAAGTTATCAAACAATTCAATTATACTGAAGAAAGACCTTATAAATGTGAAATTTGTCCTAAGCAGTTTATTCGAAAACATCATCTAAATGATCATATCAAAGGTCACACTGGAGAGAGACCTTATAAATGTGAAACTTGTAGTAAGCAGTTTACTCAAAAACGTCATTTAAATGATCATATCAAACTTCACTTTGGAGAAAAGCCTCATAAATGTGAAATTTGCCTTAAACAGTTTACTCAAAAACGTCATTTAAATGACCATATCAAACTTCACACTGGAGAGAGACCTTATAAATGTGAAATTTGTCTTAAGCAGTTTACTCAAAAACGTCATTTAAATTATCATATGAGACATCATACTGGTGAAAAACCTTATGAATGTGAAACTTGTCTTAAAAAGTTTATTAAAAAAAGTTGTTTAATGGTTCACATGAGAGTTCACACTGGTGAAAAACCTTATAAATGTGAAATTTGTAGTAAGGACTTTGCTATGATAAGTAATTTAAATATCCATATGCAAGTTCACACTGGTGAAAAACCTTATAAATGTGAAATTTGTAGTAAGCAATTTACTAAAAAAAATCGTCTAGTGATTCATACTATGAGAGTTCACACTGGAGACAGGCCTTACAAATGTGAAATTTGTAGTAAGCAGTATGCCGAACTAAACAGTTTAAATTATCATATGAAAGTTCACACTGGTGAAAAACCTTATAAATGTGAAATTTGTAATAAGCAGTTTACTATAGAAAGTAATTTAAATACTCATAAAAGAGTTCACACTGGTGAAACACCTTATGAATGTGAAATTTGTAGTAAAAAGTTTACTCAACTAACTAGTTTAAATGGTCATATGAGAGTTCACACTGGAGATAGACCTTATAAATGTGAAATATGTAGTAAGCAGTATACTGCAAAAAGTCACTTAAATAGTCATAAGAAAATTCACAGTGGTGAAAAACCTTATAAATGTAATATTTGCTCTAAAGAGTTTTGTCACAAATTTACTCTGAATAAACATAATATGTCAGTTCATGAAGGTGAAAGACCTTATAAATGTGAACTTTGCGACAAGCATTTTGCTCTGCTAAGTAATTTAAAGCAGCATATGACAGTTCACACTGGTGAAAGACCTTATAAATGTGAAATTTGTGACAGCCGTTTTACTCAAAAAGGTAATTTAAATACTCATATGAAAATTCACACTGGGACTTAACCCTTTCGTTTACCGTGTCTGAATGGGTCAAACGAACGTTGTCAAGTAAGGAGAAGACCCAGGAAAAGATATGCTGCAGCTTGTATTTATAAGCAACACCCATTTGGCTGTAAATCGGTTATGGTCTGAGCAGGAATTACTTCACAAACACGCAGAGAGTTAGTCTTCATACAAAATGGCTCCCTTATGGCTAACAGATACATATCAGAAGTTTTATACGTTCATTTTATGCCTTTCATGACTATTATGGGTGAACATGGCTTATTTATGTAAAAAATGCTAGACTTCTTATATAATGTAATATCTGACCAGAAACTGCGAGAGTTGTTATTGCAAGAATAGGATAACAACGACCAATTGAAAGTATGCCTCGTCGCCTACAAGCTGTTATTAATGCAAGAGGGGGACATACACGTTATTGATAAAGATTTTTCCAATAATGTTTAGTTTTAATCATTTTTTTGTCAGTTCCTTAACAATAAGTCGCAGTTTGTTTTAACTGTAAACTTGTTACTTCTCATAAATAGTTGAACGGCAAATAAAGATTTATTCTTCGCCAGTATTCGTACTTCAACCTCAACCTCCCGTTCTCCTATGTTGTCACTGGTAATTATTGTTGTTCCTAGGTACAGTAGAGCGTCGATTATCCGAACTAATTGGGAGACATGGGTGTTCGGAAAACCGATTTGTTCGGATAATCGAACTAGATTGATATAGTCATACATTTTTATCTATAAGTGACTAAAAGCCATATTTATATACCTACATATTTTTATATCTTGAAAATGACAAATAGCAATTAAACAAAAAAGTGCAGTCTTTGCAACAACATATTTTTGGATACAATATTGAAGAAAATTGAAGATATTTTAAGCGTTAGTTACTAACGCTTGCTCAGTACTCGAGTGCGGGGCGCGGGAGTCGAGAGTTCGGATAACCGGTCGTTTGACCGGTTTCGAATTGTTTGACCACCTCAAAGTTATGATCGTTTATGGTAATGTTATGTCTTATTAGCTTAATTATCTATATTATATATCTTTCTTCATACCTATAACTCAATTTGTCTCAGGCTGTATTCTCGTGGCTCAGTATTTTTGTTGTTGTATTTGCAAGTAAGAGGACAAAAAGGAATAATAAAATACCGTAATGCCGTAATAAGATCTATAAAAATAATTATCAAATTTAAACTTCTACAATATAATATATCAACTCAAGTTAATATACCTGCTATATAAAATGAATAAAATTTTCTAACAGATCAAACTATATACTAAGCATTAAAATTAAAAATCATACAGAAGTAAAAAACTTCATTTGTACAATGGTATAAAAAGTTTATTAAAAACTATTAAAAGTCATCCAAAAGGATCTGCAAAACGTTTTCGATCTAGATCAGATCATCTTCAGTGCGTTCTGCCTAGTACATGGAACTAGCAACCTTATGAAAATGGTAACATCGAGAAATATGGTTTACATGATAATTCTATAATATTTATAGCGACTCCAAGTCGATGTTAAAGGATTAATTTATGTGTTAGGAGTGCTCAAAGGGCAACATGGTTCCCTGTTCATAAATTGAACAATGCTGCTAAAGCCTCACAGATTGCTGTTTCTCTTCCATAATGACAAAATTACAACTTTTTCTCAGCATCTACTCATCTTTGGGCTATATTGAAAAATCATATTGCTAGCCTAACATTGAAACCTTTGTCCGAAACTACCTTTGTGGATTGGAAAGTAGAATTGATGTAATTACTCATCAGACACCAAATTGAAGAAATCTATGATGCTCATATAGAAATCAGAGAAACACAATATGTGTTTTTAAGCGTAAATCTTTCAAATAAAGTGGAAAATGGTAATGGTTATTAAATAATTTTGCACAAAGCACACATCAATAAAAATACAATCATGATTTAAGTTGACCATCGCTGAAGGAAGGTGGTGAGTCATGGGTCTACCAATGGCGAGGCGGCGGCCGCCGGTCTTGCCCAGGGCGTCAAAATCCCTAGGGCCGGGCCTGCAGAGAAGACCTGGAGAAGATAGAAGTGAGACTATGGGAAATAGTAGCACAGCACCGGAACCAATGGAAGACAATAGTAAACGCGACAAAACCTCCTGAAGAGTTGTAAAAGCCAAAGATGATGATATTATTTTCAAAGTAAAACCATACATGAAATAAAACAAAAATTTTTAAGATATAAAATTTATTTATGCTTCATTAATTGAATCGTCAATTTCAGTTAGATTATCTAGATCAACATCTGTTGCTTCTGGAGTACTCAACGAATGTCTACTTTTAAACATGTTACCACGCATAGCTCTCAATCGCTCTTGACTTTCAGATCGTCTTATATCTTTCTTCACATTTTCTCCTACATCGACACTTTCTTTTGATGGCGAACTTTTTACTTTTGCAGTAGGTTGTCTCATATTGACTTTACTTTCTTGAGTTTCTTGATTGATTTCATCGGACTCGTTTGGTTGTGCTAATTCCACTTTCCTACCAGCTGACCTTGGCGCGGATTTACCTTCAGCAGAAGGCCTTCTTTGCATAAACGTTCTTTTAAAATTTCCCCTTACAGTAGTAGCATCTGCAATCTCGGTACTAGAACTCATTTTGGCCTGAGGTTTTTCAGTGACAGCACTTTCTTCTGAATCTTCTTCATTGATAACATCGTCCTTTGTTTTGACAGACATTGCTTTGTAAGAGTATTTATCAGCAACATTTTTTGGTACTGGTAAGTTGATCTTTGGAGCTACTCTGGGACGATCAAAAATTGTACCACTAGTTGGTCTAATTATTGTTTTTGATTCATCTAAGGGAATTTCTGTCGAACCGCCCTTTCTGTTTCTTTTATAGTTTGTTTCTTCGTATTGCTCGTCATCGTCTTCCAAGTTTGGCCTTCTGTTCATATTGCGATTCCTCGTTGGCTCACTTTTAGGTCTTTTACTCATAACTCGATCATCGTATTCTTCATATTCATCTTCAACTGGTCTTTTGGTAGTTTTTCCTGCATATTGGGAAGTTCTTGTTGGTTTTCTTCTCGAGTTGTATCTACTGCTTCCTGATGCTGTTCCTCCCCGATTAGTTTTTCTTCTTCCTGAAACATATGAAAGTATTAACGAATGTGTAATAGGGGAGTGCAATTAGAACGAAAACATGCATTGTTTCGGAAAAATTCAAACAAGCTTATATTTTTCTAAAACTTTTTTTGTTAGTTTATATACATACATGCTAAAGTAAAAAGTTCTACTCTCAGATTTGGCCGCTAATTGTTTATTAATTGTTTAAACAATAACAATTGTTTTGTATAAATAATTTTAAAATTATCGTTGAATTCATCATTTTACTTTGATCAAATATGTTTCTATTTTGTTTTTGATTATGCTGAATCCGAATATGCCATTACAATTTAAAAATTCTTATACAGAAGCTCTTATACAGTATGTCTGCGTAGCTAGGAACCACATGCAAAACTTTTTTATTATCAATTTTACAAAAAAAGATATTCTTCATAAAATGCTCTGGATAGTCAAAAATTTAAAACTCAACCGTCATGTATAAAATTTGATCAATTTTATACGAGTTATGTCAAAAATATAAATTTCGTTAATGAGTAAAGTACCTTCATATTCCAGAATATAAAAAAATGCTATTATGAACAGTTATTTGAAATTAAAAACTATGTTTTAATATACAATTACATCATTCTAATCGAAGAAAAATGTTCTTAATTTTTTTTTCAAATTACGGATACCCATCATCATTTTGTGATAACTAGTTTATTATCAATTTTACGAAAAAAAATTATTCTTCATAAAATATTCTACCTGGTCTAAAATCTAAGATACAACTAACAGATATCAAACTTTTGCAATTTTATACGAGGTATGTAAAAAATATGAATTTTTCTTAAGAGTTAAGTGCCTTTATTATTCACAATATTTTAATTAGAAGGTTGTAATTGAACACTGAAATATATTTTTTAATTCCAAACAACTTTTCTTTTTTTTGAAATTCGTATTTTTTGACATACCTCGTATAAAATTAATAAAGTTTGACATTTGATGGTTGCATCTTAGAATATATACGATGCAGAGTATTTTATAAGGAATAACTTTTTTTCGTAAAACTGATAATAAAAAGCTATCAATAGGTTTCAAGTTACGCAGATATGTACTGTATAAGAGCTAAAAAAATTTTTTTTGTTGAACATTTATTATTGTTGAAGCTTATTATTAAATGTATTTCAGGTAAGTTTTATAGAAAAAAGTTTTGATCACTTTGTATAAACATTTTTTTATCTGGTAATTTTCGGTTTTTGTATTACATTTTTGTTATCTTTCTTAATTTTCTCAAAATGAAATTGTTTATTTCATCTCTAAAGTAAAATAAGTTAGTGCATTTTAAAGATTATATCCTAAGCTTTAAAACATCTCATATAAAACTGTAATAAATCTGTTCAAACTCGAGTAATGCAGTCTTAAAGTGGTGGTATATCTGTAAAACTACGAAGTTTTCAAAAATTACATTTTTTGAGACGTCGTATCATTTAAATTAAATTTTTGAGATTTTTTTTGAGAGGAACATCGTTTAGTAAGATGGCTGAAAGGTAAGCTGTGCAAAATTGAGAGTTTTGATTATATTTTATTTCTTTTGATTACAACCGCAAGATAGCTAAATTATTCTTCTTTCATGATTAATTTATAAAGTTTCATTTGATCCGTTAGTTAAAGAATTACATTAAAATAACTCAACCGTGCACTTCGCCATACGCTAGTTTACAGTGCGCCAATGTTTGTGAGAAGGGTGACTTTAGAGTTATAAATAAAAAATTATAGAAGCTACAGATTTAATTTTAGAAAAATCTTTAAACAAGGTTTTTTTTGTAAAATATTCTGAATTTTTCAGCGGTCAGGTCAGATTTTTTGTACAATTTATATTTTCGGAGTTATTTAAAAAACATCTAATTTCGCAGTTCATTTTTTTAATAAAAAATGAAGCACCCACTTCTCGAGTAGAACTTTTTGATATGTTGTTTATTAAACATTTCTTAATGAAATAAAAAAAGTTCTAGTTTGATTTTTTCCGAAGTGAAAATCTATATGCACTTCCCTATAAAAAATAATTATCTTCTATCCAAGAAAATCTTGGATTGACATGAAATTTGGCTTACACATAGCTAACATGTCAAAGAAAAAAAGAGATATTGTATCAATGTGTGCTTTTGCCCTGGGGATGAGTTTCACCCCTACTCGGGGGCGAAAAAACCTACGTTCAAAATAAGTCTGCAATTGAATAAACTTACTAAATGTTTTATATAATTTCACTCAAGCATATTATGTTCATTTTCAACAAAAAAAAAACACGTTTTTAAACGGCTTTTCGCAAATAACTCAAAAAGTAAGTAGGTACCTACTTTATCGAAAACAATTTACTTAGCAAAAATACAGCTAATAGAAAACTGAAAAAATGGTGTTTATATGAACTCTGTAGACCTAGACCCAGTAGAAGCAAATGTGTAGCCAATGAAAAGTAGGTTTTCGTATTCGTCAAATTTCAAATCGAATATTTCAACGTAAAATAATCAAAAATGAAGTACTTTTCGGGGAAAACTCATTACAACTTTTTTTAAGTGTTTAACACAGCTTTATTTTTGTTTTTTTGTTAAGTTTCTAGCATCAAAAGTACGTAAGTTACCATCAAAATAAAGTTTTTCCTTTTTTTTGGTAAGAAAATCTATCACTTTTTTATTTGACATGTTAGCTGTATGTATGGCAAATTTCATGTCAATCCGAGCGGTTCTTTAAAATTGGGAGGTTTTGCAATATTTTACCGTGAGTGAATGGACTATTAAAAGCTAACCTTTGAATCCCTTGCCATAGGGCACGGGATTTTTGTCTTAAACAAATTATAGAGAAAAAAGTTGTGACAAATAGAGAATTACATAAATATGACTTTTGTAGATCTTGAGAAGGCATATGGGACAGTCCTCCTAAATAAACTGTGGGAAGTCCTGAGCACATCAAACATTGGTTAGTGCTCTCAAAGATCTATATTATGGTTCAAACTCCCAAATTAAATTCGAAAATCTCTTAGCTGAAAAACTTATAGTTACTAAGGGTCTCAGACAGGGATGTTGTATCTCTCCGACACTGTTATGATCAGGTGGTGATCTCAAATGACAAAGACGACATGTAATATATGCTTAGAAAACTAATTGAAGAATACCAGAAATGGGTATTAAATATCAGTTTAAAAAAGATATAATACCTCTCAATTGCTGCTGAAATCAAAAAATAAATCCATGTGATGAGTATAAATACCTCCTGGGTGTCTTCTGCGACCGTAGTGGAAAAGACGAACGAGGAATAGAACATCGAATCATACAAGCACGAAGAGCTATAAGCATGCCTAAACGGAGTTCTATGGAGTAAAGAAATAACAAAGAAAAGGAAATGGAACATACATGAGACAATGGTTAAAACTAGCCTACTGTATGGAGCCGAGACATGGAGAATAACCGAGTAATATAAGAAAAAGGTCGAAGCAACGGAAATGGATGCCATCAGAAGATCGACGAGAATATCAAGAGCTGAAAGAATGAGGAATGAAGTCATAAAACGACAAATGGGTTTAGAGGACACTAAAGTTGAGGTCGAATGGGTGACGAAAGATTGCCTAAAAAACTTTGATATGGCAACCCCCAGAGAAGAAAACACGAGGAAGACCACCACAAATAAGCTGGAATTTGGGAGTTAGGAAAGAGATTAGCACTCGAAATCTAAATGAAGAACTAACTCAGGACAAAATACACACTAAGCGTCAAAATTAACGCACCACCTTAAAAACGGGACATTTTTAATGTCTCATATTTCCTAAACCTGTTGTCCGATTTTAGTGATTTTTTTAATATGTTATAGCTTTATTCTTGAAGAATATCGATATAATAATATTGTTGCTAAACAGATAAGTGTTACTGTATACCGGGTGTAACAATGATAGTGTGTTTTTTCCTCAAAGTTTGGAACACCCTGTGGAATATTCTAGCGTATATAAAATATTGAAATTAAAACTCAACTGTAACCTTAGGCTATCTTAACATTTCACTTTTTGATTCATTCGCTTATGTTGGATAATAAAAAAGTTAGGTACTTTAACAACTAGCAACGTTCTTCATCAATACAGGGTGTTTCTAAATAAGTGCGACAAACTTTAAGGGGTAATTCTGCATGAAAAATAATGACCGTTTGCTGTATAAACGTATGTCCGCAAATGCTTCGTTTCCGAGATACGGGATGTTGAATTTTTTCTTACAAACTGACGATTTATTTATTGCTCTAAAACCGGTTGAGATATGCAAATGAAATTTAGTAGGTTTTAAGAGGTAGTTATTGCGCATTTTTTGACGTACAATTAATAATTTTATAATAACCATTGGCGTGCATACGGGTCATATTAATCGGTCATATTACCCGTATGCACGCCAATGGTGAATATAAAATTCTTAATTGTATGCCAAAAAATGCGCAATAACTACCTCTTAAAACCTACTAAATTTCATTTGCATATCTCAACCGGGCTTAGAGTAATAAATAAATCGTTAGTTTGTAAATAACAATTCAACATCCCGTATCTCGGAAACGAAGCATTTGCGGACTTTGGAATGCAAACGGCCTTGCCAAACACAAACAAGAAGTAGAAGTATTTCTTGCGCACAACGACATTGACATTCTTCTAATATCAGAATCCCACTTTAACAGTAGTTCTTACTTTAATATTAAAAATTATTTAATGTACCACACAACACATCCAGAAGCTGACAGGATAGCCAGAGGAGGAACGGCAGTGCTCATTAGACACCAAATTAAACACTATGAGTTACCTAAATTCAGTAAAAACTTTCTACAGGCAACCAGTATCGTAATTGAAGATTGGCTAGGTCCATTAACAGTATCAGCGGCATACTTCCCACCAAATAAACAAGAGATGGAAGAATACTTCTTGTCTTTAGGTCACAGGTTCCTAGCAGGAGGTGATTACAATGCGAAAAACATAGCATGGGGCTCAAGACTAACAGCGCCAGGTAGAGGTAGAGTACTATATAACATCATCCAAGAACTGCAATTGAGTTACCTATCCACAAATACTCCAACGTACTGGCCTAAGGATCCAGCTAAAATACCAGACCTACTTGATTTCTTCATAGTTAAAGGCATAGGAGCTGGTTATCTAAATGTAGAATCAAATCTAGACCTTTATTCTGATCACACACCAATAATAGCACAAGTTAGTGCCACAATTATAGAAAAAGAACTTCCTGTAATGCTGTTCAACAAGAATACCAATTGGGAACAATATAGAAACCAAATTAATGCAGAAATTGACTTAAAAATATCATTAAAAACAAAAACAGAAATTGAAACTGCAGTAAATCAATTAACAAACATCATCCACACTGCTGCGAAAAATGCAACACCAGAAATATCAAATCACAAAAAAAAAACAACACTGCCCAGTAATAATAAAAAAGAAAATAGCTGAAAAAAGAAAACTCCGAAGGATTTGGCAGCGCAATAGATACCCGACAAACAGGATAAATTATGACAAAGCTTCTAGAGAATTGAAAGAGCTTATTAACAATATAAAGAATGCATCATTTAACGAATACTTAGAAAATCTGACAAGTACAGAAGATACAGACTATTCGTTATGGAAAGCGGTTAAGAACTTAAAAAGACACAATGAACAAATTCCTCCGATTTGTAAAAGAGACCGAACATGGGCACGCACTGACGAGGAAAAAGCAAATACCTTCCGAGAATATCTGGAGGAAGTCTTCTAACCTCTTCCATCGCAAAATACGCCTGAAATAGAAGCTAAAATCAAAGAAACTCTTGAAGCTCCATATCAAATGTCCCAAATTCCAAAACTCTTCAAGGTCAAAGAGGTACATGAGACAATAAGAAGAAACTTAAATCCAGATAAGGCTCCAGGGTTTGACCTGATCAAAGGCCGTCTTATTAAAGAACTCCCAAGAAAAGGGATTGTGCTAGTAACAACAATATTCAACGCGGTGCTACGATTAGGACACTTCCCTGCCCAATGGAAAGTTGCCGAGCTTATACTTATTCCAAAACCTGGAAAACCAATAAATGAAGTAACATCATACAGACCAATCAGCCTGCTGCCAGTTCTTGGTAAACTCCTACTCATAATCCGACTGACTCCCATAATAGAAGAAAACCACCTGATTCCTGAACACCAATTCGGATTCAGAAAGGATCATAGCACAATTGAACAGATCCACAGAGTAGTGGACGAAATAAATGAAGCATTTGAGCAAAAAAGTTACTGCACGACTGCTTTCTTAGATGTGAGTCAAGCTTTTGATAAGGTTTGGCATAATGGACTACTATTTAAATAAAAAAAATCACTCCCCCACACACTGTACATTATTATGGAATCCTACCTAAAAGAAAGATATTTTACTGTAAGGTATGGACAGACAACATCAGAAATCACATTGATAAAGGCAGGGGTACCACAGGGCAGTGTTCTTGGTCCACTTCTCTATCTTATGTACACAGCTGATCTTCCAGTAAGCAACCAAACAATCACAGCTTCCTTTGCAGATGATAAAGCGATAATGGTCAAACACAAAGACCCAGTCATAGCCGCAAGAATTCTCCAACAACATCTAGTGAAAATACAGGACTGGACAAGAAACTGGAGAATCAAAGTCAATGAAGTAAAATCAGTGCAGGTTACATTTACCAAATGCAGAGGTACAGTGCCACCTGTTACACTAAATGGACAAGATCTGCCTCAATCTGACAGCGTTAAGTATTTAGGGATGCACTTGGATAAAGGACTGACCTGGAGAAAGCACATTTTTAACAAACGAAAACAACTTGGCTTAAAACTCAGCAAATACTACTGGCTATTGGGAAGACAGTCAAAGCTTAGTTTAAAAAACAAATTATTGGTGTATAAAGTAGCCTTAAAACCAATATGGACATATGGTGTACAACTATGGGGTACGGCTGCAAACTCAAACATAGAGATATTGGAACGCTTTCAGTCGAAGGTACTACGGACGATAACAAATGCACCTTGGTTTATACCTAACAGAGAAATCAGAGACGATCTTCAAGTAGCCACAGTAAAGGAGACAGTGAGTGAATACAGCAGCCGCTATTTGGTAAAATTAGAAAACCACCCTAATAATCTTGCACTAAACCTGCTGGATAATAGTGAGCAGACTCGGAGACTGAGGAGGCACAAACCACTGGAGCTACCACATAGGTTCTAAGCAGCAGTGAAGTGAAGTGTCGTGCAGTGCAGTGCAGTGAACTACTTACCCTTTCAGACTTTTAGGGCACAGTTCAATAATTTAAGAGGCTAGTGGAGTCTTTGTTATCATTGGATAACAAATCCAAATTTATACTTACACCCCTTTGAACAAACAACTAACATGCTTATAATTTTTTTGTTTATTGATTGCATGTAGTGAATAACCTATAAAAAAAAATTTGCGAACATACGTTTATACAGCAAACGGTCATTATTTTTTCATGCAGAATTACCCCTTAAAGTTTGTCGCACATATTTAGAAACACTCTGTATTGATGAAGAACGTTGCTAGTTGTTAAAGTACCTAACTTTTTTATTATCCAACATAAGCGAATGAATCAAAAAGAGAAATGTTAAGATAGCCTAAGGTTACAGTTGAGTTTTAATTTCAATATTTTATATACGCTAGAATATTCCACAGGGTGTTCCAAACTTTGAGGAAAAAACACACTATCATTGTTACACCCGGTATACAGTAACACTTATCTGTTTAGCAACAATATTATTATATCGATATTCTTCAAGAATAAAACTATAACATATTAAAAAAATCACTAAAATCGGACAACAGGTTTAGGAAATATGAGACATTAAAAATGTCCCATTTTTAAGGTGGTGCGTTAATTTTGACGCTTAGTGTATAAAGGATTTTAAGAAATTGTAATTTATGGTATTTTAAATTTACTGACTACAGGAAATTCTTTTACTTATGAATTTTTTAAAACTGTTTCCTTTACGTCATACTTATACATATTTATATTTTAATGATCACTTGCCGGAATCATCTTCAACAGCGTATCGATCATCCCTATCGTAGTCTTCATCATATTCTTCATCATCTTCATATCGATCCCTTCGTCCTTTGTATCTACGCATCGGTCTGTCGTAAGGTCTTCTCCTTCTTCCTCCGTCGTTTCTCCTGTAATATCTGTCATCATAATACTCGTAGTCTTCTTCATAGTAAGGTCTTGGCCGTGGTCTCTTTCTAATGTATCTACAACAATTGAATAAAACAATGAATTAACTAGATTACGAGAATTTAAACCACCATTAAAAATTGTAGAGCCATAACGGTGAAAATCTACAGGGTAAAACTCAGTTCTTAACAGATGGGCACAATATTTCAGCGAACATTAGCCTAATAAAATAAAATAAAAAATCAAAATGTAATTCCGTACAAGTTGAAACAAATTTTATATCAAAGTTTAGGTGAATACAAAAGATATTTTCAAAAAAGTATCCAAATCATATGAGGGGATCATTGTTTAAATAACTAAAAAGCGGTCAGTTTTGCACAATATTTACTTTTTTAACTGCTAAGGTAATTTACATTTTAATGAAGGTCTTTGGGATTTTTTTCTGTAAAGTTAAAGGATAAATCTATCACCTAAGACTTACTAAATTAAATTTGACCTCATATTTATTTAAATAATTATATATAAAATTTAAAAATCAAATTTGCAAAAAAATATTTTTTGCGTTTTAAACAAACACTAGAAATTATTTTATTTAATAGGAAAGGTTGCGCTATGTTACCAGTATTAAGCAAAAAAAAATTGGTTGAAATTTTTTTAATAATTTATGAGATATTTAATTTGTTTATTAAATGTTACTATATTTTCAATTGCAAAAATGCGGTTGTTGCCAAAAGAATATACTTCTATGTAAGGTCTCATTACTTTTATTTTTATGTATATTTTCGATAAATGTATGTATTGACAAATTCAAATTTCAATTCAACTCCCCTCTAAAATGGCATTTGAAAATTGTTCTAATTTTTTTATAATATGTTTTTTTAATAACGTCTCGGGGATTAAACATTTTGAAATGCCGTTTGGATAATCAGGTTTCTGGGAATTTTTCACTAATTATCAAATTTTTTTTGTCGTTTTTTCTTCTTTTTTTCCTTATAGTAAAAAGCATATAGTTCTGCTTATACAGGATGTTTTATTAAGAATGTCCAATCTCTAAGTTGTAGATTCTAGACCTCAAAATATTAAGATTTAACCAAAATTACTTAAACAAAATACGGCTCCTTATTGAGTTACAGGGTGTTTTATTTAAAAATTTAAAAAATATTTTTGTCCAGTATTTCTTTTCATACTTTGTAGAAAGGATTTTCATTACTTTCTATACACCCTATAAAATTATGTTAAATACATGTTTTCCGGCTATTACCAGAGGCGTGCGACAGGGGACAGTAAATGCTTGACCCTTCCCAATTTCTACGTCACTGGAGAAATTGTCATTTTAGCACAGTTTTTAGATTCTCCAATACTCGCTATGTAAATAACATCTTCTTTACTCGTAACGATAAAGTCATTAGTTTTCGAGATATTTGAAGATAAATATGTATCATAATAAGTGTGCTGTTACATGTTTAACTTCAAATATCTCGAAAACTAATGACCGTATCGTTACGAGGGAAGAGTATGTTATATACATAGAGAGTATTGGAAAATCTAAAAATTGCGCTTAAGTGGCAATTTTGCCAGTGACGCAGAATTTGGGAAGGGTCAAACATTTGCTGTCCCCTGTCGTACGCCTCTGGTAATAGCCGGAAACGTGTATTTACCATAATTTCATAGGGTGTATTGTACTTACACTTCTTACCAAGTATGAAAAGGATACATTAGAATAGTTTTAAAATACTGAGTAAAAATATTTTTTAAATAAAACACCCTGTGCTCAATAAGGAACCATATATTGTGTAAGCAATTTTGAGGTCTAGAATCTACAACTCAGAGATTGGACATTCTTAATGAAACATCCTGTATAAGCAAAACTATGTTTTTTACTATAAGGAAAAAAAGAAGAAGAAGAAACGAAATAAAAAATTTGATAATTAGTGAAAAATTCCCAGGAACCTGATTATCGAAACGGCATTTCAAAATGTTTAATCCCCAAAGCGTTATTAAAAAAACAAATTATAAAAAAATTAGAACAATTTTCAAATGCCATTTTAGAGGGGAGTTAAATTGAAATTTGAATTTATCAATATATTTATCGAAAATATACATAAAAATAAAAGTAATGAGACCTCACACAGAATTATATTCTTTTGGCAATAACCGCGTTTTTGCAATTGAAAATATGGTACCATTTAATAACCAAATTAAATATCTCATAAATTATTAAATATTTTTCGACTAATTTTTTTTTGTTTAATACTGGTAACATAGCGCAAACTCTCCTATTAAATAAAATGTTTTGTAGTAATTTTTTAAAACGCAAATTTTTTTTTTGATTTCATTTTTAAATTTTATATATAATTATTTAAATAAATACGGGGTCAAATTTAATTTAGTAAGTCTTGGAGGAAAGATTTATCCTTCAGCTTTGCAGAAAAAAATCCCGAAGACCTTCATTAAAATGTAAATTACCTCAGCATTTAAAAAAGTAAATATTGTGCAAAAATGACCCCTTTTTAATTATTTAAACAATGATCCCCTTATATGATTTGGATACTTTTTTGAAAATATCTTTTGTGCGCACCTAAACTTTGATATAAAATTTGTTTCAACCTGTACGAATTTACATTTTGATTTACATGTATTGTAATCTTATTTTACTACATAGACTACATCTAAATATAAACGGTACTGAAGGATGCTACAGCTACAATAACATAAAATCAACAAAATCTACATTATGAACTATACAGTGAATACCAAACAAGAGAAGAAGTGTCAAATTCCATCCTAAAACGCAAAATACAATAAAGCCCCAGGAATCGATGAACTCTGTTCGGAAATGTATAAAAAAGGTGGTGATCAATTTTTTGCAGCAATCTATAAACTAATGGTACCTACTTATATGGCAGAATGAATTGGTACCAGAAGAGTGGTTAAAGGGAATATAGTATGTCCGTTGCATAAAAAGGGCGATCAATTGGATTTTAAGAACTCTAGAGGCATTACTTTATTAGCATCTGCGTATAAAATCTTCAGCAGTATATTGTTAGCAAGACTTAAACATTTTACAAATGATATTATTGGTCAATATCAATGTGGATTTACTGATGGAAAGTCAATTAACTATACATCAAATTCAAGCACATTGGCAGATTCTAGAAAAGTCACTAGAATATAACATAGATACACACTATCTCTTCGCCGACTTTAAAGCAGCTTATGACACTATTAAAAGAACTGCATTATACAATGCAATGATAGACTTTGGGATCCCGTCTAAATTAGTTAAGTTGACCTAACTAACAATGCAAAACTTAAGCTCGTGCGTTAGAATTGAAGAAGAAAACTATATTATGTTCTTGACATTAATAATGGTCTAAGACAGGGGGAGCGGCTAGGTTGTCGGTGTACCGAAAAGAGGTAGTTTTTGACATGTTAAGAAAAGGACAAAGATCAATTAATGATTGGTATCTGAAAACTAAAAAGCAGGAAGCATAATGCGATTTTGGGAACAAATTGTTACATTGGGTCCAAGATAAACTAATGACGCCAGGTCCAATAGGTAGGTACTAGACAGGTTTTGTGAAGAAATTTCTTTAAAAATTTGGAAGATTTTTTGGAAATTGCTTTGAATAAAGAAGCAGTATTAAGGGAACAATTTATTATTACTACATAGCAAATATAAATCTCTTACCTAGGTTCTTCGTAATCATCGTAGTAATCATAATAAGGCCTTGCACGCATAGCAGGTCTAGTACGTCTTCTAGGTTCTGGCAGTAGTTCTGTTGGAATCTGAGCTTGTTGATTTATAGCACCTTCAATAGGAGCTTCGTTGGCAGTCGGTATAGCAGCTGGTGGCAGTGGTTCTAATGGAGCTTCTGGAATAGAGGCTACGTTTGGAATGACTGGCCCTCGTCGTTGCGGTACTCTTCGTATTGAGCCAGGAGGAGGATAAACGGGAGGAGACTGAGTGTAGAAGCTATACACGATCGGCGGTGGAGTGGTGCTTTTTGTTTTATAGAGTTCATCATTCCTAAAATGTGAATATTGGATTAGTAAAAAAAATTATACTACAAATATCATTATTTAAGTACAAGTCAAACTTAGACAATCATTTTTATCATGTTGAGTCTGGTTGAATTACTAAAAGTCTATGCCAAAAAAAGTACAAGTCTAAGTATCTAAATAGTATCAAAGTAATAATAATGAAATAAAAAATGTACTGCCGAACCATTTGTTAAAACGAAAGTTTAAAATAACGCTAATATTTTCAAGAACATAATAAATACACTTCTCTAAGAAATTAACGCACCACCTTAAAAATGTTTCATATTTGATGTCTCGAATTTCCTACACCTATTCTATTATCCGATTTAAGTGATTTTTTTAAATATGTTATAGACTTATACGCTGTGAGCTCGTACGTAGAGGGGATATTTAAAAGTCCGTGAGCGCCAGTAGTGACAAGTCAGTGAACTTTTTCTGTAAATTTGACATAAATGTCAAAGTGATTAATTTAAAAGATTGAAATTAATAACATTAATGGAAAAAATATTAGTTGGTTTGTGGTATTAGTAGCTGTGGTATATATATTTCTATCTTAAAATACACTTACGTTTTAAATACTGAATTTAAGTTCTTTTAATATTTCGTGATATGTAATTAAAAATTAATCTATTAGTATAAGCGCCATCTACACGATAATTGTGAAAGTATCCGAAGTAAGAAACTAATGTTTAATCAATAAAACGTCAAAATGATTAGCAAAATCTTAAAAAAATCGATCAGGTGGAATTTAATTACTTTTTTGCGTCGTAAATATTACGCGATAAAAATTAAATAATAAATTTAAAAATTTGCTGCGAAAGTTGCATTAGTAATCCGCTAGTTAGCGACACCAGCGAAGCTCAGAGCGTATATAGTTTTACTAGACAGGTAAATTGTCATGGTATACCGGGTGTACCAATCAAACTGTGATTTTTTCTCAAAGTTCGCGTGACCCTGTGAAATATTCTAGCATTTATAAAATACTGAAATTACAACCTAACTATAGCCTCATGTTTTCTTAACCTTTTGTTTTTTTATTCATTCGCTGTTGGATTATAAAAAAGTTAGGTACTTTAACAACTAGCCTTGTTTTTCATCAATACAGGGTAGGGTGTTTTAAAATAAGTATGGCAAACTTTAAAAGGTAATTCTGTATGAAAAAATAATGACATTTACTTTATAAATGTATGTCCGCAAATGCTTCGCTTTCGAGATAGGGGGTGTTGAAATTTTTCTTACAAACTAACGATTTATTTATTGCTCTAGAACCGGTTAAGATACCTATGCAAATGAAATTTGGTAGGTTTTAAGAGGTAGCTGCTGCGCATTTTTTGATATACAATTAGGAATTTAATATTCACCATTGGCGCACATAAGGGTCATATTACCCATATGCGCGCCGATGGTGAATATTAAATTCCTAATTGTATATCAAAAAATGCGCAGCAACTACCTCTTAAAACCTACCAAATTTCATTTGGATATCTTAACCGGTTTTAGAGCAATAAATAAATCGTTAGTTTCTTGTATCTCGGAAACGAAGAATTTGCGGATATACGTTTATAAAGCAAACTGTCATTATTTTTTCATGCAGAATTACCCCTTAAAGTTTGCCGTACTTATTTTAAAACACCCTGTATTGATGAAAAACAAAGCTAGTTGTTAAAGTAGCTAACTTTTTTTATAATCCAACATAAGCGAATGAATCGAAAAACAGAATGTTAAGAAAACATGAGGCTATAGTTGGGTTTTAATTGCTGTATTTTATAAAAATGATATACCTAATATTCCACAGGGTGACGCGAACTTTGAGAGAAAATCACAGTTTGATTGGTACACCCAGTATACAATGACAGTTTACCTGTTTATTTTTTTATTTTACTACAGCTATATTGTTAAACAATAAGGCTATAACAGATTTAAAAAATCACTTAAATCGGACAACAGGTTTAGGAAATTTGAGACATTAAAAATGACAAATTTTTAAGGTGGTGCCTTAATTTCTTTGAGAAGTGTATTTGTGGGGATACGAAATGTAATGGAACACTATACAGGGTGTTTAGTAAAGAATGGGCCATAGCTTAACCTTAGAAAATAAGTCGATTTAAGCTAACTTACCTTAGTACGAAAGTTGATAGTAACCGAAATACAGGGTGTCAAAATTAAACTTTTATTTTATTTATTCTTGAATATTTCGTAACATGCATGGGATAATAACATGAAATTTGGTAAATGGGGCTTTTTTGGGACGAAAAATCTAAATTCGCTACCAAAAATTATGTATTACACAGAGGACGCCACATACGCCTTTCAGCGCTCATTTAATATGTTCAAATCTTTTTTATTACCCACTCTACATACTTTTCGAAAACCCAAGCGTTTCTGAGATAAACGCATTTTAAATATACGAGGCAACATCATTGTTTGCATAATATCATTGTAGTTACAACCGAAAAATAACTTAAAACCATAAAAATTTCCAAAAATGTATCGCAAATGTCTTCAAATGGAATTTGCGATGCAATGACATAAATATGAGAAATGGCACAATTATTATGGTTTCAAGTTTATTTTTCGGGTCTAACTACATATTATGTTGTATCGCAGATTTAAAATGGTAGGGGAGCAAAGTATGCTAAATGTGCAGTCACTCGAGCGCTTTGGGGACCTATTGGGTTGTGAAGAGTAGGTCCTAAAACCAAATAAAGTTAAGTAAAGTTTTCCATTTTAGTGGGCGCTTGCCATTTTTTAATTTAATTTTCCATTTCCAACAATCGTTTTTTTGGATTATAACGCCATCTATCGATAATTCGAAAAAATGTTTCGAATAAAAGTTAATTATTTTTACGTAAGGAATCCAAGTCTGCAATAAAAAATGGGGCACCTATTTAAGATTTTAAAGTAACCCCCCACCCCACGTTCATGGGGAGTCGTCTTTGGTGCCATTCGATAGATTTTTCAAAAATATTGAATAAGTGTATTTTACAGTTTTTCGATCTGATGTTCATTTCGCGAAATATCGCGGGATTCGTATATAAAATATTAAATTTACCCCCCACCCCTCGCCGTGGGAAGTCGTGTTTGGTATCATTCGATAGATTTTTAAAAAATATTGAGCACATATTTTTTAGTTTCTCGATCTGTCAATCATTTCGCGAATTATTCGCTTTTTTCTTGTGAAACTTTGAGACTCACCCATTTCCTTACGCCCGGCTCAAATCGTCAGATTTTTGAAACATACACTCTTTTGCATGTACTTAACTTACCGTATCTTAATCTGACAATTTGGAGTTTTTTTAAGGATAGATTTTTTTTTTCGGGCCCCCCTTAACGAACTCCCCTGTGTTAAGAGCCAATATATGGTAGAGGTACATCTGCAGAGTACCAGGTTTCTCCCCATATGCTAATCTGACGCGCTCGAGTAACTGCCAAAATCCCCGCTTGTGCTCCCCTACCAAAATGTTAATATTTGAATTTAGCGAAATGAATGTAGTAAACCTTTTTTTAAGAAAGATATTGTGAAAATAAAAGTTTTGATTCAAAAAGGATGTAGAGTGATTGCACGTATTAAATGAGCGCTGAAAGACGTATGTGGCGCCCTCTGCTTAATACAAGATATTTGGTGACAAATTTAAATTTCTTGTCCCAAAAAACCCCCACTTACGAAATTTCGTGTTGCTATCCCATGCCTGTCAGGAAATATTCAAGAATAAATAAAACAAAAGTATATTTGTAGCATTTATTTTACTTTAATCGGGACCTGAGGATGCTGTGTAAATTGTAGACAGCGAAACCGGTCGTCAGTTGTAAATTTAATAAAGATTGTGAGAACGTCTTTCTTTAATTACTAAATAAGTATGGACTCACACATGCAACCCATTAATTATTTAAATACAATAAAAGTTTAACTTTGACACCCTGTATTTCGGTTATTATCAACTTTCGTACTAAGGTAAGCTAGCTTATTTCTACCTATATTAAGCTCAGGAATCTAAGATTAAGCTATGGCCCATTTTTTACCAAACACCCTGTATATTTAGGTACAACATAAGGAATTTTATTATACTCACCTATTCCAAAACTTTTTGGAATTTTGACAGTCGACATTAGAAACAAAGTTACAATTAAATAATGTTTGATCAAACGCTGTATAATTGGCACATAGAAAATCGTATCTTATTCCGAACAGACAGTGGTGGTACACCTGAAAAATAAAAGGACCAGTATTAAATAGTTTATCAATCTTTAAAAAAATAATATAATTATTATTTTTACATATACTCACTTTATCTCACAAATTTACAAAACATTTATTTTATACAAAAGGATTTACAGCTTCTGTCATTTTAAAATGCATTTTCATATCTATGTCAGTTTATTTAGTCAATTATTGTTTAAATATCTGTATAATAAGACAGTAAAACTTCAATACAAACCATTTGGATTTATGAATTTTGATTTCTTCGTTTAACCTTCCGATGACCAACCTTTTCTTGTTACACGGATGACCATCAGGGGTCAAAAATTACCCCAAGTCAAAAATGACAATTGACAAAAAATTAAGTTGTTTTAAAAAATAAAATAACGTAATCGTAAGTTTAATGTTAGTATTGTATCAATAAATGATAAATAAACATTAGTAAAACATATTTTCCACCTACCTCTACCGAAAGTATACTTTTCCTGACCTGATTGTAGGGAGCAAAGTTGTACTTTTCCTCCCCAGGGAGGAAAATATTTTTCCTCCCTAGGGAGGAAAAGTAAAAGTGACGTCATGGTATTTCATTCATGAAATATAACTTATTGACGAGCTGTACAATATCTATTTTCTATTACGTAAGTATCTATACATTTTAACGTTTATTTATAAAGCACCCTGTATTTTATAGAATGGCAAAAAACAGTAAATTGTTATTTTGATTTAACAATGTTTACATTAATAATTTGACTTATATTTGACAGTTGACAGTTATATTGTACCTACTTGTTAGTTTTAGTTTTAGTAAATTTTGTTGGTTAGTTACATAAATAAATTAAGTAAAAATGAAAAATGACTTGTTATTAATTTGAGGAAGGTGGAAAAACGATATGTATAACATGGGAGTAAAGTGCCTTTTCCTCCCTTGAATGATTACTGCCCTCCGCTACGCGTCGGGCAGTAAACTTCATTCTCGGGAGGAAAAGTAGCACTTTCCTCCCTTGTTATACAAATAGCTATTTCATTACAACTGAACAAAAACAGGAATCATCATTCTGAACATAAAACTAAAGAAATTTTAAAATATACACTAATATTACGTCGCCACAAGTTTAACAAACAATTTTTTTTCAATATTGCAATGTTTTTTTGCAAACAATTCCACATAATAGACGGTATTTACCTAATATAAAATTGGAACATGGAAGGCCAAGGAAGTTCGTCTTTGACTCCAAATTCAAAAAATATTTTTCTTTTCGTAAAATACAGGGAATTTTTTTATTACAAAATATTAGGGTATCTAGAATGATATTAAAGTCAAATAAAAAATAATGATTTTAAAATTGAAAATATTTCTGAATTTATTAAATAAAACATACATTGGGGTCAAAATGTACCCCCCTTGGTCATCCGAAGGTTAACGATATTTCTTCTCTGGAAAGCAAAGCTCCTACTAATATCTCTTTGGAAATGTCTAAGTTCACTTATGAAATTTCTTCTTTTCATGATAGATATTTTTTAGAGGTTTTTTAAGAAAAGATAAAAGAGATTAAAAAGAAGAAGGAGGAAACAGGGATAATAGATAGGAATTCGATCAATTTCATTAGAGACAAAAGGCGATGAGACGAAATGTAAGTTGAAGACACTGCCAAAAGTTGAAGTGAGTGGAGTTTCTCTCATCTAGCATCGGAAAAGCTAGATCAACCTTCAACTGTATGAGTAGGATGTGCTATGTATGTGCAAAATACCCATCAACATAATAATTACAAATTATCTAGTATTAGTAGTATTTCTACAGCTGAGATTATAGCCATCGAAAAAGCTCTAGAATGGATCAAAGAGAATAATATTGAAAAAGCTGTGATAATAACAGACTCCAGATCTGCAATATATGCAATTGAAAATACTGATTTTAGTTCATACAAATCAAAAATTTTATGTAATATAAAAAATAATTTGTCTAAAGTGGAAGTAGTATTTATATGGGCAAAAGGGCATGCCGGTATATTGGGTAATGAGAAAGTGGATGAGTTGGCCAAAGATGCAATAAAAAAAGGTGAGATACTAACTCACATCTTATCGACAGATGCAATAAATGACGTCAAAGTTAGAATAAATAAAATATGGAAAAAAGAATGGAAAAATATTACAAGCATGTCAAAAAATTTATATTTTTCTTTACATCAAGAACTTCCTCCGCCACCTGAATACATATTTAAATATAACCTGCTAAAGCAAGATATTTCTACTATCGTCAGATTAAAAACTCGACACGGGAAATATGAGGCACATCTGCACAAATTAGGAATAATTAATTCATCAGTCTGTTTTTGTGATAATGTTTCGATTAGAGATTTAAACCATATTTTCTTGGAATGCAAAATTAACGAGAGATATATAAATCAACTATATTACAATTTACGACAAACACAAGTTCATTTTCCAATTAGTATAGAATATCTACTAAGTTGTCATAAAATGGAAATATTTAAATTACTCATGAACTACTTGAAAGAAACAAATATAGTCATTTAAGTAAAGTAGGTATAAATATAACAAAACTAATAAATTGAGGTAAAAATAAAATAAAAATCTGTGGCTAACGGACTCGCATCCAAGCCATTTTCACACACACACACACACACACACACACACACACACACACACACACACACACACACACACACACACACACACACACACACACACACACACACACACACACACACACACACACACACACACACACACACACACACACACACACACACACACACACACACACACACACACACACACACACACACACACACACACACACACACACACACACACACACACACACACACACACACACACACACACACACACACACACACACACACACACACACACACACACACACACACACACACACACACACACACACACACACACACACACACACACACACACACACACACACACACACACACACACACACACACACACACACACACACACACACACACACACACACACACACACACACACACACACACACACACACACACACACACACACACACACACACACACACACACACACACACACACACACACACACACACACACACACACACACACACACACACACACACACACACACACACACACACACACACACACACACACACACACACACACACACACACACACACACACACACACACACACACACACACACACACACACACACACACACACACACACACACACACACACACACACACACACACACACACACACACACACACACACACACACACACACACACACACACACACACACACACACACACACACACACACACACACACACACACACACACACACACACACACACACACACACACACACACACACACACACACACACACACACACACACACACACACACACACACACACACACACACACACACACACACACACACACACACACACACACACACACACACACACACACACACACACACACACACACACACACACACACACACACACACACACACACACACACACACACACACACACACACACACACACACACACACACACACACACACACACACACACACACACACACACACACACACACACACACACACACACACACACACACACACACACACACACACACACACACACACACACACACACACACACACACACACACACACACACACACACACACACACACACACACACACACACACACACACACACACACACACACACACACACACACACACACACACACACACACACACACACACACACACACACACACACACACACACACACACACACACACACACACACACACACACACACACACACACACACACACACACACACACACACACACACACACACACACACACACACACACACACACACACACACACACACACACACACACACACACACACACACACACACACACACACACACACACACACACACACACACACACACACACACACACACACACACACACACACACACACACACACACACACACACACACACACACACACACACACACACACACACACACACACACACACACACACACACACACACACACACACACACACACACACACACACACACACACACACACACACACACACACACACACACACACACACACACACACACACACACACACACACACACACACACACACACACACACACACACACACACACACACACACACACACACACACACACACACACACACACACACACACACACACACACACACACACACACACACACACACACACACACACACACACACACACACACACACACACACACACACACACACACACACACACACACACACACACACACACACACACACACACACACACACACACACACACACACACACACACACACACACACACACACACACACACACACACACACACACACACACACACACACACACACACACACACACACACACACACACACACACACACACACACACACACACACACACACACACACACACACACACACACACACACACACACACACACACACACACACACACACACACACACACACACACACACACACACACACACACACACACACACACACACACACACACACACACACACACACACACACACACACACACACACACACACACACAAGGGACTTTTTCAAGAGCCACTTTCTTGGTATAAAAGTAAGAATGCTGAAATGCCTCGTCTTCTTTGTCCTTTTTTACGGTGTTGAATCATGGACGTTAAACGAAAATATGTGCCGAAAATTCAAAGCATTGGAGATGTAGCTATATCGGAGAATCCTTAAAATCCCATGGACTGATCGGGTCACAAATGAGGAGGTCCTTAGAAGAATGAGGTACTAGCCACCATCAAATCTCGACAGTTGGAATACTGTTGGAAATAAATCCAGATATTCTCTCCTACAATCCATCTTGCAAGGAAAAATATTTGAAAAGCGAGGTCCAGGAAGAAGAAGAACGTCCTGGTTAAAGAACCTCAGAACCTGGTTCAACACAACATCTGTGCAGCTTTTCCGCATTGCTGCAGATAAAGTGAAGATTGCCATGACGATCGCCAACATTCGTCACGGAGTGACACATCAAGAAGAAGAATTTTCTCTGGAAGTTACAGTTCCAATTTTCGACGGAAAATCGTCATGGAATAACTACATGACACAGATAGCTGCAGATCATAGTCGTAGAGGAGACAGATGATTGCGAGCAACTTAAGAAGAGACTAAACATGCGATATAGTCACGAATACTTGGAGCATGTCTATCAGTTAGCGCTGTTTCACATTATAAGAATTTAGACGTGCCAAGTTTAGAATGCACGACGACATTCCAATGGTGGCTCATGTAATCATATGGAGTAGGGTGGGCCGAAAAAATATTTTTTTATCCGATCGAAACGGGGTAGGTTTTAAAAGTTGCATTTGGGGTCCTAAAAGAAAACTGGAAAATATTTTTGCTGAAAAAAAATATCTTCAGTCTGCGCATTTGACTTAAAATTTCAGTTTTTTTGGTAAAAAGTAACTTTTTGGAAATAATTTTGTACACATTAAGAAATGAGATAGAATGACCGGGATATATGTTTGTTAACACTGATAGAATAACCCCAAACAGTTTCATTTGTCTTATGCAATATCTTCAGTGTGCGCAAGTACCACCATTTTGTGTGAAAATTTAATATTTATACCGGTCACCTTTTTAAAGGGATTAGTCGTAGATATATTTGAAAGATCAAAAATAGTTGCGTTTAAGTTAGGTAAATTACATTAAAGCAATATAGAATTGAAATCAGATATCGGTTGTCAGTACGAGCTTGTCGAGGCGGTGCGCTTAGTCCCCCCACCCTTTTCCACCTAAGCAGACAAGTTGAGACCTGTACCGTCAAGTCGAGACCTGTCGGCCGCTGTCGGCAGCGCCCTACTTCGCAGTTCACAGCACAGCACAACCCCACATAGCAATGTAACAGGGATATTCAAGGTCAACGCTAGACAAACCTTTACAATGGGTGGTGTGTCAGTTACACACCAATGAACTTCCACTGAGACATCTTTTTGAATTTTTAGATGGTCAAACATCTGGCCCTCATGGCTTTAGCGGTTCAATTGGCAAAGCGTTAGCTGACTGCCACAAACAAACTCCAACTAAGTTTGAACCGATAATTAGCCCAGTTGAAGTGCTGTTTCCAGATTTAAGCAAAGTAGATTTGAGTATGGATCAGAAATATTTCTACGACATATGCAAAATAGTTACTAAAGGAGAATCACCACCAGGATTTGGGGATAGAAGTCCTGGAAAGTTGAATCATGCACGGTGGGTGACAACTGCCAATCGTGTACTCCGATTGTACATTGCATCTAGTTCACCATCAGATCAGTTGAAAGATTTAGCCAAACATGTTACCTTAGTTTATGCTCCAAGCTGGTTCACTATCAAATGCAATCACAAACTGAAGGATGGTTCAAGCAACCTTTAAAAAATGCTGGACTTTTCATCATATATGTCACACGAACAAAAGAAAGTAATTCATAAGTGCATTCAAAATAATGCATACTTCGCACACCCCGAAAATATGCTTGTGGCAATGCTCTCCGATGACAGGGAACACATTCGTCAGCTTGCGATCAGACGAATATTAAAAGCCAGAAGAAAAAAACGACAGAGAAAGAGTTCGATTTTTTGAAATACCTAAAATAAATTTTTCTGCCAAAGAATACATAGATTTAATTGAATGGCAGTTTATGGATGTAACTGAGCCCCCTGTTACCATGCATCTATCAGAAGAGGACCTCAACAGAATATTGGTTGACGGCGTGTCAGATATTCTTGCAGAAGGTGTGCTAGGAAAATTACCGACACATACTCAAGCTGTCGAAAGAGCAGTAAAAGAAGTCACACGATCAGCACTACAAGTGTGCGATGAAAAGAAAAGGGATGAAATAATCAGAACTAGACTATTTGACAGAGCAATACGGCCTAAGTTTGACTCTAAGAAAGAGTTCAAAGCCTAAGCAAAAAGAAGAACGTGCTCTCATGGTTGGGTGGAAGGGAGGGCACGGGTGGGACTCGACATGCAACCACCTCCTCGTGGTGAGTCCTGGGTAGTTCATTATGAACTAGCGAAGAGTTGCATAAATGATGATACATTTTCCTCGATAAATGTACAGAAAAAAGCTGACTGTAGGCTTTTCAAAATAACTAGACTTCAAATAGAAGAAAAGGTAAGTGGTATAAAAATATTGTATTTAACCTTAAAATCACGTAAATTGGTGGTTCTTGCGCACACTGAAGATGTTGCATAAGACAAATGAAACTATTTGGGGTCATTCTATTAGTGTTAACAAACATATATAACGCTACCCGGTCATTCTATCTCATTTCTTAATCTGTACAAAATTATTTCCAAAAAGTTACTTTTTACCAAAAAAACTGAAATTTTAAATCAAATGCGCAGACTGAAGATATTTTTTTTCAGCAAAAATATTTTGCAGTTTTCTTTTAGGACCCAAAATGCAACTTTTAAAACCTACCCCGTTTCGATCGGATAAAAAAATATTTTTTCGGCCCACCCTAATATGGAGCCTTTCTCACTAGACGGTGGTTGGAACGTTCGGTCAAGTCGCCGTGTTTATGCCGTCCCTCGCTTACAACAACAGGTCTTTTGCACCCAGTAATATAGCGAACTTAATGCATCCTTTTATATGATACTGTCGTTCACTCGCATGAAGGTAGTTTCCTTGGTTGTTTGGTACATTATTTTCATTTACACTTTGTGGCTGTTTGAAGTAGGTGCATATATTTTATATTATGATGTCTCAGATTGATAGTGAAATATTAATAACATTAATTGAAGCGAGACCTGTTCTTTGGGACAAAACAATAAAAATATATAAAGATAGAAACTTGACGAGAAATTCTTGGAATGGTGTATGCCGTGCACTTGATAGTGAATTTGACGAATTAGGTGATAAAGAAAAAACACATTTGGTAAGTACAGCAAAATTATTTATATGTTACTGATAACAACAATAATTAAAACTGCTTAGTATATTACAATAAACTTTATTTTACATAGTTGCAATTAACGGTGAGTATAGAGGGTGTTCCATCAATATGTGTGAATATAAAAATATATAAATCGTATCTGTTTGCGTTAATAGGATGGAGCCAATGGATTCGGTTCCTCTTACTTCTCTTTCTTCGACGATAAAGTAACCACAACGCTATAATTTGATTTCACTCCATATAATATAACATACCTTTTATTCTACGAAACTATATTTAGTTTTATAGGGTAAACGACTCTTTGAAGACTGGAGTAGGGTGGCGGTCACGTCTTGTGTGAAATTATCTAAAAACAACATTTAAAACGAGGGGAACAACATTTAAAAATGAGTGGATGACAGAGGGTGTTTTCAATTCTGTACATGAAAAACATAGATTGTAATGTTGTTCTGAAGCTGTTTCTTTGTGGAATTTTTGTAATAAACTATTCTAAATGGGAAATAGGCCACAATCGAACTAAAAAATAATTTTATTAACTTTCTACCGCCCAAATCGGACGTCGAAACGTTAATAAAATCCTTTTTTAGTTCAATTGTGGCTTATTTCCCATTTAGAATAGTTTATTACAGAGATTGTATAAGCTAATTAGATGAGCTAATCCAAGATCCACAAATAACTTAGTAGAACAACGATTATAAGAACAAATTAGGACTTTTAATTAAAAACATAAGAAATAATAATTGACAAAATAGAAATTGCAAATGAATTAAATACGCATTACAGTACATTAGGACAAAAGTATGGACAAAAAATACCCATTTGTAATGATACATCGTAATGATACATATCAGACATACCTACCTCAGCCACAAAGTGTAAATAAAAATAATATACCAAACAACACAGCAAAATATCTTCGTGCGACTCTACCGCACGAGAAAACCCTCGCACGTTCAAAATTCTTATATTGTGAAAACAGTTCAAAAATCGAAGATAAACGCGAGATTAAGCTCTTCAGGAATATGAAGTAGATATTGCCAAGTTAGAACGGTATGCTTATAGAGCTTTTCATTCACAGTCATTTGTTTCGAGCTTCTGTCATATGTCGTATAATCCGTGTATATTAATATTATACACACATTATACAACATATGACAAAAGCTCGAAACAAATGACAATCGAAGAAAAGTCCTATTCAGCAGCTGCTGAAGACATGATGGAAAAGTTGGCGGTTTAAACATTTATTAATGGTCATGATCATCAAATGCACAGGACACTTCGCACTACGATTATCATGTTACAAGACACTGGCCGATGTCTTGTCCACCGCCCTAGAATATGGATTAGGACTATAGATTACAGTAGATAAGGAGAAGACAGCCTTCACCATAGGATTTGGATTGTGGGAATTCAACGTTATAATGTTTGGACTGTGTAATGCTCATGCGGCCTTTAAAGAGCTTATGGAAAATATGTTGAGAAGGTTATCTTGGAAAACGTGCCTGGTGTATTTAGACGACATCATCGTCTTGGGATAGACTTTTAGACCATCTGAGGAATTTGGAAGATGTTTTTAATCGACTTTTCTAAATATGCCCAATTGATGTTAAATTTCAGTAAGTACCAGATATTCATTCATTCAGTCAGCAAAGAAGGAATGGCCGTGGAAAAGAGAAATGTAAATTCCATTAAGAAGTGGCCAAAACCGGATAAAACTCAGTAAGGAACCACATTTTATTTAAGTAATTTAGGTTAAATCTTTGTATTTTGTGCTAAGGTTTCTCCAGTTACTATATGGACAATTATTAATGAAACACCCTGTATATACACGAAATTTTCGATTTTCTAAATCTGACTGAATTGAAAATTACGCCAACTCCCATCTTAAAGTTCAGGAAAAGACTCATCCATTCATATGTCGACCATCCATTTTGGTCCAAGGGTGTGGATTTTACGGCCCTTCCTATTTAGGGTCTGTTTTTCGTTCTCGTCCCCAAAACTCCCAAAAACTTCGAAAATTTAACTCCGACCTTTGCGGCTTCTAATAGAAGCGATAATTACCTTTCCAACACATGTCTAATTTTGAAAATCGGTTATACCGTTTAAAAGTTACCGAGCTCAGAAATATGAGTCAATTTTTATTTAAAAAAGGGAAAATGTTTGTGGATATGTATGTATGTATGTATTTAATGTATGTATGTATGTATGTGTGTGGAAAAGTTAAACCGATCTGAATTTTTTTTCTGTGTTTGAAGAGGGAATGAGGGTCGATTCAGAACCGGTGTAGTTTATGAGTTTTGACTACCCATAAGCCAGCTATCGGACTTGGTAGGTACAAAACGGCATATTTTTTGGCGGTATATATCTTCGGTTCAAAAAGAGACAGGAAAACAGTAAATACACCAAATCAATAGCGTCGAGTTAAGCTTTCAAATGGTGTCTAAGCTGTCAGGATCAGACATACACACGGCTCAGTATAGCCGAAAAACTGAAAAACTAAACTTTGAAAATTTTGGTTTTTCGACAATTACTCAAAATTTCAACCTACGAATTACGCCAATAACTGAGTGTTTGCAGAAGGACTCAGGACAAATCTAACGGTGTATACCTTACATCCGGGAAAATTCGAATTTTTAAGTTACAGGCTTCATAAGTATGATCAAATCTATTTCTTATGGGAAAAATGGTTTTTCAAGCTCAATAATTCCTGTAATAGTTTAAGTTATCATACTTGACCTTAGATGCATAAGATATCATACATTAAGTTATCATACTTGTCAATACGTTTCAAACTCATGTTTAGTGAACAAAATCGTTTAAGCCGTTTAGAAGTTATTAAGCTACAAAAGTATAATTCAATTAACGATTATTCCCTAAATGGTTTATGTAGTTGTAGTGGTTACGACGCTAATTTGATCTGGCAACGGGCAATCCGAGTTCATTTACCGGCCATCCCAATATTTTTTTTAATCTATTTCGAATAGAAAAAAAATCTAGTGTACATTCGATGGACACTAGATCATTTGGGAGATAATGCGACAAAGGCGACCATTTATAAAGCTTAACATGTAATCGAGAAACATTGCATTCAACTTTATACATTTAATTTATAAATAACTTTGAAAACTCCTGATACAAGAATAAAAAAAACCGATAAACGCCGTAAAAATGAGTGGCGTATACAATATTCCAGCTACAAAAGATCTGATATGAATATTACGTGGCGCAAAAATGTATTCTCGATGCAAAACAAAATTCTAGTTTTATTTTAAAAGATTTTTTCATAATATTTGCTAAATTTGAAGTAAACGCGCCACAAAAGAGTTTCAAAATTCAAACTGTATCAAAATTATTCTTTTGTGGCGCGTTTTACTTCAAATTAGCAAATATTATGAAAAATATTTTAAAATAAAACTAGAATTTTGTTTTGCATCAAAATGAAAATACATTTTCGCGCCACGTAATATTCATATCAGATCTTTTGTAGTTGGAATATTGTATGCGCCACTCATTTTTACGGCGTTTAGCGGTTTTTTATTCTTGTATATAAAATATACATACCTAAAATATTTTTTTAAATGAGTCACACATTTTTAAAACAGTATCAATAAAACACAGTTTGGTATTTATTTTTTATTTTTGGTAAATTTGCCGTTCCTCACACACTCTGGTTGTATTAACTACAAATCTACCTGGCTAAAATAAAATTATTGAACTAATTTTGTATGGCTCTTGAGCATTTTTAAAACCTCGTATAATAGGCTTGATTATTTTGAATTGGCCTAGCTCTGTAGTCTTCTATCACGCTATAGTAACCCCTGAAATTGCTGCTAGGTTGATGTTCTCGCGGGATTTGCATTGTTTCATATCGTTGATTCACCGGTTTTGGTTTAAAGGCGTAATTGGTAGTTGCCGTTGAGGCTGCTTGGTCGGGAATGAATCTATTGCTTTTCTGATAATTGTAAGAATAATCATTAGAAACGTCGAATCCCGTAGGATAGCTTCGAACTGGAAGATTAGGTAGAGTTGGGTTAAGCGCGTCATTAAGAGTTACGTCGTAGTCTTCAAGATTAATATCCAGAGGATTCTTATACTGTGGTTTTGGTGGCTGAGGCGCTCTAAGATCCATGTAATCAGTTCGGACTGATTCCATTTTGATCTCTTCCTTTTCTAGCGATTTCGCAGTAGTAGACATAGGCCTAAAATTCTTTTCGTATTTAGGCTCAGTTAAACCTTCAGCCTCTATACTATCTTCTATGTTTTGAGGCAAGGCTCGTGATCCTACAGGCTGTAAACCTCTCGCTGCGTATGGGTTTCCCCCTCGGCTTGGCAAAAATGGTCTTTTTACTAATCTAATGATAACAGGCTGATCTAAGTGGCTTAATTCGCTATTCATAATCGGAATAGGTTTTTCTGTTGTTTTTGTAGTTGTTGTTGTAGTGGTTGTTGTAGTCGTAGTGGTCGTTGTAGATGTAGGTTGTGATTTTACATTTGTGTAATGTGTTTTCTCTTTATTACTAGAAAATGATGATTGTTCTTTCACTTTTTCCTTTTCTTTGCTATCTGACAACGATACATCGTCTTCTTCGTATTCATCATAGTAATAATCTTCATCAGGTTTCTTATGGTTTCTTCCAGTTTCGACATCATCTACTGGTTTATTTTCAGCCACCACTTGCTTTTTCTTACTAGATTCTTCGTTTTTACTCGATTTTGATTCTTCTTCATAATTTTCATATTCATCATTTTCTTTTTGAGTAACTTTTGTTGTTGAATATGGTTTGTAAGCATATTTATTTGCTTCATTTTTCGGCACTGGTAGTTTAATTTTGGGCGCAACCCGTGGTCGGTCATATATGGTTCCACTGACTGGTTTTATAATTGTTCTTGTGTCTGATTTTGTTTTTTGTTCTTTTGATACTGTTTCTTCACCGGTTTCTTCTGATGGTCGTTTTCTGGAACTAGATTTTTTATTTTTATCGATGGGTTTTCTTCGCCTGCCTAAAATATTAATAATAATTAGTTCTGTTATACGATCAGCTGTTTTTAGCGATTTATCGAATATTTTTTATACCTACATATTTATGATATATGTACTAAAAACAGAATATCTCAGATATGTATAATACGAACATGTATAAAAAACCCTTTGATGAAGTAAAAATATGTAAGTAGCGGCCGCAATATTCCAGCTACAAAACAGCTGAGAAAAGAAGGGATAGAATACGAAACAACATCATCAGGGAACAATAGAGAGTTATCAAGTAACTCTATGAGAATACGGTAACGTTATAAATAACATGTAAAGTATACAGGAAAATAGCGTTACCGTATTCTCCTAGGGTTACTTGATAACTCTCTAATGTTTGGCGTGCAGGATGTAGTAAGATGGGGTAGGCAAAGACGAAGAGAATGGTTCAGTCACAGAATAACTAACCACAAGTGAATGTGACTGGAGTTTCCATTGATTTTTTTGGGACCGAAATATTTGACCTTGTGCACCAGTTACAGAATAGAACTTGGTGGTCCAAGGAACAGACCATACCAAATAATGTGATATTTTAACAAATAGTTATTAATTAAATATGAAATATAAAATTTAACTATAAAATATAAATAAAATATAAAATAAAAAATATAAATGTAAAATTTAATTAAAAACAACTGTCAGTCGCAAAAGTGAGGTTGCACCAGTTACGTGACGCACGAGCATGAAAATTATGTTACCGTTTTCGGCCTGAGTTTCGATTTTGTGTGTGGTTAGTTATTCTGTGGTTCAGTCACTCATTCATGTAAAAAGAATGGATTAGCACAGACTACCAAGAATTGCGCTAGGCTAGAAGGAAAACCAGCTGGTAAGTGCCCACCGGCGGGAGACCACCAAAAAGATGGAGAGATATAGCTGGCAGTCTACCTCTCAAGAAATACTTCGACGTCGGAATTAACAAATCGACAGATCTACAAGTATAAGAAGAAGAAGGAATAGGAAAAACAGAGTACATATTTGGAATGTTCATTTAAAGATGGAGTTCCTACAAATAAAATGATATCTTTGGATGGTGAAATGATTGTGAAAAGCAATAGTTTTAAGTTAAGTACCTAGGATCGGTATTACAGAGTAAGTGAAAATAGATAGAGATGCATGCAGTAGAATTAGGGCTGGCTGGATGAAGTGGAAGGAAGCGAGTGATGTGTTGTGTGACAGAGAAATTCCAATGAAGCTGAAGGGAAAATTCTATAAAACAGCCATAAGACCGGCTATGATGTACGGAACTGAATGTTGGGCAGTGAAAAAGAAAGAGGAACAACGAATGCATGTGTCGGAAATGAGAGTGCTTAGATGGATGAGTGGAGTTAAAAAAAGGATAAAATTAAAAATGAGTATATTAGGGGAACTCTACTTGTGGCACCAATTGATGCCAAAATGACATGGTTTGGTCATATTCAACGTCGAGACGTTAACAATCCAATACGAAGAATTGCTGAATGTGCTGAATTGCTGAAGTGACAGCTTATTAAATGAAGAATTTGACAGACAGCCTGTGGAGTCAACGGAGACAGTAGCAGCAATGGTCACCAAAATAACAAACGAGGAAGTGGCTCAAGCGCTTCAAAAAATAAAGAAAGGAAAAGCGGCAGGACCAGATGATATTCCTGGGGAAGTATGGAAAGCATTGGAAGAGACAGGAACAAGGTGGCTAGCAGGTTTATTTAAAAGAATTATGGAAGTTGGACAAATGCCAGATGAATGGAGAAGCAGTATACTAGTACCTGTCTACAAAAACAAGGGAGATATACAGCAGTGTACAAACTACAGGGCTATAAAACTGCTAAGCCACACCATGAACATATGGGAGAGAGTAATTGATAGACGGATACGTGAAGAGACCGACATATTCGAGAATCAATTTAGCTTTATGCAGGGCAGATCAACAACAGACGCAATTTTAATTATAAGGCAGTTGATGGAAAAATACAGGAGTAAAGAAACAAACGCTCATATGATATTCATTGATCTTGAGCAAGCATATGATAGAGTTCCTCGAGAGATTCTGTGGTGAGCACTCAATAAGAAAGGAGTCCCTGGTGCATATGTAAAGATTGTGAGGGATATGTATGAGGGAGTAACGACTAGTGTTAGGACAGGTGTGGGAGAGACTGATAAATTTCATGTGAAAGTAGGATTGCACCAAGGCTCGGTGCTTAGTCCGTATTTATTCTCATTAGTTTTGGACCAGATAAGAGCGAAACTACAGTGTAACATTCCATGGTGCTTAATGTATGCTGATGATGTCGTGTTAGTAGTAAATAGTGAAAGAGAACAAAAACTGGAACAGTGGACACGAGCTCTGGAGGAAAAAGGTTTAAAACCTAGTAGGACAAAGACAGAGTATTTGGAATGTTCATTTAAAGATGGAGTTACTACAAATAAAATGGTATCTTTGGATGGTGAACTGATTGTAAAAAGCAATATTTTTAAGTACCTGGGATTGGTATTACAGAGTTATGGAGAAATAGATGGAGATGCATGCAGTAGAATTATTAGGGCTGGATGGGTGAAGTGGAAGGAAGCGAGTGGTGTGTTGTGTGACAGAAAAGTTCCAATGAAGCTGAAAGGAAAATTCTATAAAACAGTCATAAGACCGGCTATGATGTACGGAACTGAATGTTGGGCAGTGAAAAGAAAGAGGAACAACGAATGAATGTGTCGGAAATGAGAGTGCTTATAGAAATGAGAGAAATAAAATTAAGAATGAGTATATTAGGGGAAGTCTACTTGTGGCACCAATTGATACCAAAATGAGAGAGCATAGGTTAAGATGGTTTGGTCATGTTCAACGTCGAGACGTTAACAATCCAATATGAAGAATTGCTGAAGTGCAGATTCCTGAAAGGAGTAGGAGAGAAAGACCAAAGAAGACCTGGGGGAGACGCTTTGGCAGAACTCGGTAATAAAGGGGACTAATATTGATATTGGTCAACTCAACAGAAATAAATATTAGAATACATCGTTGCAAGCCGATTAGGAAGACTTTCAAAAGAGGTGTCTTGTGAACTATTATATAACTACTGTCTAGATTGTATATAAAAAATCGTCGCTTACATCATCAATCCAACACTGATGACGTCATGTCCAACACATTTGTAGTACTAATAGCCATTAAAGAGTTCAAATTGAGGTGTTTTAAGATTTTTTTAAGTCATCTGTTTATGAAATAATGAACTTATTCCATCGTTTTTCGTCATGCTGTATGATTAATTTAAATTAAAAATCTTTTCGCTAAAAACGGCTGACAATGTGTTTAGATTATAAATATTACTATTAACATCCTCTTCATCGTCAAATCGATCTTCTTCTTCGTCATCATAATCATATTTAGGCCTCTCCTTAATACGTCCTCTATTAGGCCGTCTATTATACGGCCTTCTGTTTTCATTCCTTCGACCGCCATTGCCCCTCCTTTCATATCTGTCATCGTCATATTCATCTTCGTATTCATCGTCATAAAGAGGTCTAGGCCGAGGTCTAGGCCTCTTTCGTCCGCGAGATCTGGGTCTATCATCGTAATAAAAGTCGTCGTAGTAGTCTTCGTAGTAATCATAATAGGGGCGTCTTCTTCGATAAGGGCGCCCTACACCCCTTCGCGGGCCAGTTCCAGGACCTGATGGTATCGCGGCGGTGGCTACTGGTACTGGGGGTGGTGGAACTGGAGGGGCGGGTGTGGTAGGTATAACCAGTGGTCTACTGGTGGTTGTAGAGTCTTGTTTGTATAGGGCATCGTTCCTATAAAATAAAAAACAGGTTTATTAAAATTATTATCCTGCTAAAAGCAAACAACAAAATATTAAAATTATTCGCCGAAACTGTTTTAAAATTTTTTCAGATAAATATATTTGGCAAATATACAGGGTAGCGAGAAAGTATGGAAACACGGTAATTTCTCGGAACCGCTGGAACTATTTTTATAGACTTTGGTGGGTAAGGGTTTTCTAATACGGCCGATATTATAGAGTATAGAGGTAATTACACTGTTGTCAAATCTTCCGTTTTTCTGGAAATCGAATGAACTTTCCTATTTCAAATAGAACACCCTGTACATTTTTTGCGTTGTGAAGTCGTTAATAAATACTGAGTATTTCTCATGTTATATTCCCTATACCTAAATGCCATAATTATGGAGTTATTGCTACATTTATTTAAAAGAAATTTTTTAAACAAATTATGAAAAACAAATTTTTCGACCCGGATAGATATTATTTTAGGTTCTTTGGATCATTGGGAACAAAAAGGTTATTTTGTAATTTTTCTTTAAAGTTAATCGTTTCTGAGTTATAAACAATTTAAAACTGAAGAAAATCGAAAAATGGCGATTTTCAAGACTCAAAAACACACGTAAAAAAATAATTTTTGAAATTACGAAATACCTAAATTCAAGCTCAAATCTTTTTCTATCAACTACCTATAATAATTTTTGGCACGTTTTATTCTAAAACATTGTTTTTTTAATTGTTAATGAGGCGCATATGAGAGGACGGTCGATGGGGCTTCATTAACCACTGTAAAAAACAGTGTTTTGAAATGAAATAACCCAAATTACTTATCGGTATCTGATAAAATAAGGTTTGAACTTGAATTTAGGCACTTCGTAGTTACAAAAATTATATTTTTTACTTGTGTTTTTGAACCTAGAAAATCGTTATTTTTCGATTTTTTCAGTTTTAAATTGTTTATAACTCGCAAACGAATAACTTTGGACAAAAATTACAGAAAAACTTTTTTGTTTCCAATGATTTAAAGAACCTAAAATAATGTCTACCCGGGCTGAAAAAATTGATTTTTTATAATTTGTTTAATTTTTTTTTCATAAATGTAGCAATAACTCCAATATTATGGCATTTAGGTATAGGAAATAGACATGGAAAATAATCAGTATTTATTAAGGACGTCAAAACGCAAAAAAAATACAGGGTGTTCCATTTGAAATAAGAAAGTTCATTAGATTTCCAGAAAAACGTGAGATTTGACATCAATGTAATTACCACTAAAATATCGGACGTATTAGAAAACCCTTACCCACCAAAATCTATCAAAATCGTTCCAGCGGTTTCCGAAAAATTACCATGTTTCCATACTTTTTCGCTACCCTGTATAATATTTGATAAATATATTTTTCTGGCAAATCTGTCTCTGTCCAATGCGGCTCTAAAAAAATAAGTTGAATCAAAGCCGGTCCAGTCTCTGATATTTTTACATCATGAAATCTGGCACCTACCGAGACCCCGTTTTTCTTCAATCTTCCCCTGGATGATCAGTTCCGCGAGAAGGTACCTTTCGTTTCTCATTATGTGCTCTAGATAGCAAGCTTTTCTAACTTTGATGTTCTCTAGCATCTCCCTGTCTGTGCTTATTCTCCTCAAAACATTTTCGTGGGTGGTATGGGTTGTCCAAGGTATTTTCAAGATCCTTCTAGAAAGCCAGAGTTCAAAGGCTTCTAACTTGTTCATCAGCAATATATTAAGCGTCCAGGTCTCCGTTTCAAATAATAGTATTGACATACATAACAATGCAGAAATACCAGAGAAATTAAATCTCAAACGTGGTCTGTGATAGATAAGAAAGGTAATCTAACGCAGACAGATACTGACAAAATATTGGAAACATGGCGAAACTACTGTGGCAAGCTATATAAAAATAACGAGGTGCAGAAAATCAATGGCCCTCTGACTACCATAGAGAACCTACTGTCTTACTCGCTGAAGTCAAAGATGGAATTAAATCACTAAAGAGAAATCCGCAGGCATAGACTCAATACCAGGTGAAATACTACAGTTACAGTTACTAGGTGACAAAGGATTACATAATATCATCCATTCTATTTGTGTCGCTGTTTGGAATTCAGGAAAATGACAATCTGAGGTGGGATCACGATCCGTAGAATTCTATTTTGCTGACGTCACAAAACGAATTTTACAATGCGAAAATCGACGGTTGCAAGGCAACGTGACGTCAGCAAAATAGTTCTACTCATCGTGATCCCACCACTGATTGGTGTAACTCAATTTATCTCCCATGCTATAGTCCGTCTCACCTTGACTTTACAGTATAAGGAACATAAACAATGCAGCCCTTATGAGAGTTTTTAGCGCGGTGATGCAGATTATATCAAAAATAATTTGTAATCGAACATTAGAGAGATTAAATTAAAACTGTTTTAGAAAGGAAATCTACAATTTTAGGATTCGTATGCGTTTAAGTTTATTTGATATACTATAGTTATTACGCTATTACGCATATTGATCCCAAAATTTTAGATTGCCTTTCTAAAATAGTTTTAACACGTTGACGGACAGAACGTCTATAGATGTCTAATTTCCATTGATGTAATATGACAACGTCTATAGACGTCATTTTTAAAATAACGAGTTGTGACAAAAATGTCACATTACATCTACAGACGAATATTAAATGTGACACGATGTCCATGGTCGTCGTCCACATGTTTACAAAAAATGTTAAAAAACTCAACTAAAAAATTCAACGATTTTCCTAATCTACTTTGCAAAATACAAAATAGTGTCACAACACTTGCTTATACATTTGATGCACTGTCCGTCAACGTGTTAATTTAATCTCTCTAATGTTCGATTACAAATTATTTTTGATAAAATCGGCATCACCGCGCTAAAAACTCTCATAAGCATTGCCTATGTTCCTTATTCTGTACAGTCAAGGTGGGACGGGCTAGAGTAAAATCTTGTTGCATATCATCAAAAACAGATTAAAAATCTATCTACATTACCAAATACTTCAGGAACAAGCGGGGTTTGTAAAAGGTAAAGGTACACGGAACAAATTCTGAACCTGAGACAATTCATTGAAAAGTCTAGAGAATTTAAAGTACCTACGATTATATGCTTCGTTGACTATCAAAAGGCATTTGATTGTGTAAGCTAGATAAATCTGTGATCCATTTTAATAAAAATGGGCACACCAATGCACCTGGTGACACTTATTAAAAATTTGTACCAGTCCAATATAGCAACAGTATGACTAGATCAGAAGTTCTCAAACCAATTTAAGACCAAGAGAGGTGTTAGACATGGATGCGTGTTGTCATTTGACTTATTCAACATTTATGGTGAACATGTCATGAGGATAGCTTTAGAAGGATGGGCCGGTGGAGTAACAATAGCTGGTAGGAAAATCTCCACATTAAGATTTGCTGATGACACTACACTTATAGCAGCAAATGAGCAAGAAATGTTTACTCTCTTAATAAAGTTGGTCTGAAAACGGGCTATCTCTATTCTCGCTCTTGATTGTTGAACCAGCAGCTCAACGTATTCAAGCTGTTGGTGATTCACATACAGGGTGTCCAGAAACTCTACCGACAAACGAAGACAGGAGATTCCTCAGATAATTTTAAGACAATTTAACCCAATTCACCTAGTCCGAAAATGCTTCCTAAGGGAGCTAGAGCTCTTTGAAGATGGCGCCATGTAATTAGTTTTTCTTAAATACCTCCAGAACGCTTCTATTTAGAAAAACGAAAATTTGTATACGTATTTACTTTCCTGAAATGAATCGATTCCATCCATTGCGAATTTTTAGTACCGGTCATAGGCGTCCGTTTTGGGTAGGGCAACGGTTATTTTATGGCATAACTTTTTTGTCTTCAATTTTTAAGCATTTTTGATACTGGATTATTAAATTGTGAGGTATTCTAGTACTAAAAGGTACTCTTACTTTAAGTCGGTAGGATACACCGTTTTCTAGAAAAATCGATTTGAAAGTTTTTAGTTTTGGGAATTTGAGAAAAAAAAAATAAAAAAAATTAAAAAAAAACGATGTATTTTACTAACTTAAAGCAAGAGTAATTTTTAGTACTCGAATATCTCATAATTAAATAATCTAGTGTCAAAAATACTTAAAAATTAGACAATAAAGTTATGCTATAAAATAACTGCTGACCTACCCAAAACGAACGCCTATGACCGGTACTAGAAATTCGTCATTAATGAAATCGATTAATCTCTGGAATATAAATAAATGTACTAATTTTCATCTTTCTAAATAGTTTTTTTTAATCTTTTTTTTTTTAATTCAAGGAACGAAAAATTTTCAAATCGATTTTTCTAGAAAACGGTGTATCCTATCGACTTAAACTAAGAGTACCTCTTAGTATTAGAATAACTCACAATTTAATAATTCAGAGTAAAAAATGCCTAAAAATTAAAGACAAAAAGTTAGGCGATAAAATAACCGTTGCCCTACCCAAAACGGACGCCTATGACCTGTACTAAAAATTCGCAATGGATGGAATCGATTCATTTCTAGAAAGTAAATATGTATATTAATTTTCGTTTTTCTAAATAGAAACGTTCTGGAGGTATTTAAGAAAAACTAATTACATGACGCCATCTTCAAAGAGCTCTAGCTCCCTTAATAAGCATTTTCGGATTAGGTGAATTGGGTTAAATTGTCTTAAAATTATCTGAGGAATCTCCTGTCTTCGTTTGTCGGTAGAGTTTCTGGACACCCTGTATATTGGAAGGGGTTTTTTGTTCTTTGATATTTTCATAACTTTGGTTTTCGCAGTATTGATCTTGATCTCTCTTATTTCACAACTCTCAGTGGCTCTATCTGGAGACTAGGTGACTGGTGACAGTATCTGAAGACTATAATCCGAATCAGTCATTAAAATAGTGTCGTCGCCTGCATAGCGGATATTATTTACTCTTTCACTAGGAAGAATTTCCTGTAGCTGGCTGTATACCATTAATTACAAGTAAAATTTAATAAAAAATTTTGGTCTTGGTAAAAGGTATATTATTTTAAAAAGCCCTATAGGGCTACAAACATCGAACAGAACGTTTTCGCTCTAAAAAGAGCATCATCAGTGTTGCCTAAAATAAGTATAACCATATTAATTATCAAAATGTTGAACTTAAAGTGATGACCAAGGTAGAATCAAAGTTTGGTTATACTTACAAGAACATGGTGAGCCAACCAAAAAATACGAAGGTCAAAGCCTTTCAAAAATGGACTAAAAGTCACATCAAAATGCTAACATAGCAAATTCCAAAGGATGGATATAATCCCTAAGGATATGGCCCTAGGATAACATATGACTCCCACACGTTGTAAGTGGGTCAAAGGTAACAAATTAGGTCATTATGTTACAAGAGCTGACAGGCAACTAAGATGTGAGATATCAAAAGCGAATCTGTCTGATATCAAGACAACAATTGTCAATGGAACTTGAAGTATCATGAAAAATTGGTTACACAGCTACTAAATTTATAGTTGTTTATAGTACAAGCAATGATAACAGCTAACATCAGTGTGTTGGAATTATAAAAATAAAGAGTTAGTGAGAATAGATTATCTAGATGTAAAATAGAAGGGGGGAATTTGAGTACCCACAATCATCAATGAAGTGTACGTAAATTGATGAAGAAAGGTAGGCAAAACAACATACAGATAATGTAATGTATGGTTTATGTTTTGAAATTAGATAATTTATATTTGTGAACCAACACAAATGATGGCTGAGAGACTGGCTGAAAAACTAGAGACAAAATAGGGGTCGTGATATCAAATGCTGAAAAAGTTGTAAATGCAAAATCTTATTTATAAATTAATAAAATATAGATGGGTTCATCAACACAAATTTACAAGACTGAAAAGGTTGTATTACAAGCTTAGTCCAAATTTCTTTATTATGTCCTTTTATGTTAAATAACATCTAGGGCAAAGAAAAATTAATAACTTGGATAAAAGTGTCTAAGCTACAACTAAAGTGGGGTCAGATGAAGATAAGTGTTGAGTAAGATTATTGAGTATATGAGAAAATTAAAAATTGTGTTTATTTGAGATAGATGAGTTTGTGGTATATAAAGTAAATTTGACATCACTATTGAGACTAATGAACATTATTGAGAGACTGGGGACTCCAGAGACCAGGCAACCAAACAAACCAAATGATGAATGAAAGGTTGGCTGAATGGAATAACTACTAGATGTGTGAAACTTGAAAGATATATTGTACAGTATTATTGGTTGATTTAGTTTAGAATGAAATAGTTATGATTGGACACTAAACGAAAAACGGTTTGAAAAGATGATGTGGAGAGAATGGGATATATATTGAATAGATATAGTTGTGTACAAGTTGTGACAAATGGATGTTGCGCTTAAACAAAACAACCATACTCTCAATATCCCTGATAACGTATCCCTAATACATAACATTCCCGATAAAAACTTTCTGAGATTGGACCTATACGAGGATCTTGAAATAGTCAAAGAGAAACAGAGAAGTCCAAATTGTGTTAATCGCCATGTGTCTTTCAATCGTGACTTTCAACCGTTACATCGTCAACTTTTCTCATAAATTACATTATAAATCTGTTTCTTATATTACTTTATTTCTCCTAATTATTCGCATCTACCAATATTGTTCTATTTCTTTCTTTTCTCTTCTTATTCACACACATCCACATGTTCACTCAATTTTCGATAATCATCTAATCCTTTCTTCAAAAAATTTTTCTTCTCCCAAACAAAGCAATTTCAACTATATCCGCAACATCCATTTGTCACAACTTGTACACAACTATATCTATTCAATATATATCCCATTCTCTCCACATCATCTTTTCAAACCGTTTTTCGTTTAGTGTCCAATCATAACTATTTCATTCTAAACTAAATCAACCAATAATACTGTACAATATATCTTTCAAGTTTCACACATCTAGTAGTTATTCCATTCAGCCAACCTTTCATTCATCATTTGGTTTGTTTGGTTGCCTGGTCTCTGGAGTCCCCAGTCTCTCAATAATGTTCATTAGTCTCAATAGTGATGTCAAATTTACTTTATATACCACAAACTCATCTATCTCAAATAAACACAATTTTTAATTTTCTCATATACTCAATAATCTTACTCAACACTTATCTTCATCTGACCCCACTTTAGTTGTAGCTTAGACACTTTTATCCAAGTTATTAATTTTTCTTTGCCCTAGATGTTATTTAACATAAAAGGACATAATAAAGAAATTTGGACTAAGCTTGTAATACAACCTTTTCAGTCTTGTAAATTTGTGTTGATGAACCCATCTATATTTTATTAATTTATAAATAAGATTTTGCATTTACAACTTTTTCAGCATTTGATATCACGACCCCTATTTTGTCTCTAGTTTTTCAGCCAGTCTCTCAGCCATCATTTGTGTTGGTTCACAAATATAAATTATCTAATTTCAAAACATAAACCATACATTACATTATCTGTATGTTGTTTTGCCTACCTTTCTTCATCAATTTACGTACACTTCATTGATGATTGTGGGTACTCAAATTCCCCCCTTCTATTTTACATCTAGATAATCTATTCTCACTAACTCTTTATTTTTATAATTCCAACACACTGATGTTAGCTGTTATCATTGCTTGTACTATAAACAACTATAAATTTAGTAGCTGTGTAACCAATTTTTCATGATACTTCAAGTTCCATTGACAATTGTTGTCTTGACATCAGACAGATTCGCTTTTGATATCTCACATCTTAGTTGCCTGTCAGCTCTTGTAACATAATGACCTAATTTGTTACCTTTGACCCACTTACAACGTGTGGGAGTCATATGTTATCCTAGGGCCATATCCTTAGGGATTATATCCATCCTTTGGAATTTGCTATGTTAGCATTTTGATGTGACTTTTAGTCCATTTTTGAAAGGCTTTGACCTTCGTATTTTTTGGTTGGCTCACCATGTTCTTGTAAGTATAACCAAACTTTGATTCTACCTTGGTCATCACTTTAAGTTCAACATTTTGATAATTAATATGGTTATACTTATTTTAGGCAACACTGATGATGCTCTTTTTAGAGCGAAAACGTTCTGTTCGATGTTTGTAGCCCTATAGGGCTTTTTAAAATAATATACCTTTTACCAAGACCAAAATTTTTTATTAAATTTTACTTATTTACTCTTTGTCCGTTTTTCCAGATGCCTTCTGAAGAGTATCAATAAAGCGTTCGCAAATGTTACCTTCGAGTACCTATATGTTAAACAGTATTTGTGACAGCACACAACACTGCCTGACACTTCGTTGTATTTAAATTGCCCTTGACGCGTTACCATTGGTTTTTATGATTGCTGTCTTACTCCAATAAATAGCTTGTATAATTTGAGAACCTTTTTTGGCCAGGCTTTCTCTGACGCGCAGTTTATAAGAATAAATAATAGCTGAATGCATCATCATCATTCTCTTTGCCTCATCCCTATGCGGGGTCGGCTTTCCTAATTGCATTTCTCCACACAATTCTATCTTGGGTCATATCAATGTCAATCCGCTTTACCAACATGCCCTGCCTTATCGTCTTTCCCCGGGTCTTCTTTGGTCTTGCTTTTCTACTCCTTCCAGGCATCTACACTTCAACTATTCTTCGTATTGGGTGATTAACGTCTCTACGTTGAACATGACCAAACCATCTTAACCTATGCTCTCTCATTTTGGTATCAATTGGTGCCACACCTAGACTCCCCCTAACATACTCATTTCTAATTTTATCCTTCTTTGTCACTCCACTCATCCGTCTAAGCATTCTCATTTCCGCCACATGCATTCGTTGTTCCTCTTTCTTCTTCACTGCCCAACATTCAGTTCTGTACATCATAGCCGGTGTTATGGCTGTTTTATAGAATTTTCCCTTCAGCTTAATTGGAATTTTTCTGTCACACAACACACCACTCGCTTCTTTCCACTTCATCCATCCAGCCCTAATTCTACTGCATGCATCTCCATCTATTTCTCCCTTACTCTGTAATACCGATCCCAGGTACTTAAAACTACTGCTTTTTACAATCAGCTCACCATCCAAAGATACCATTTTATTTGTAGTAACTCCATCTTTAAATGAACATTCCAAATACTCTGTTTTTGTCCTACTAAGTTTTAAACCTTTTTCCTCCAGAGCTTGCCTCCACTGTTCCAGTTTTTGTTCTAAGTCTCTTTCACTATTTCCTACTAACACGACATCATCAGAATACATTAAGCACCATGGATTGTTACCCTGTAGTTTCGCTCTTATCTGGTCCAAAACTAATGAGAATAAATACGGACTAAGCACAGAGCCTTGGTGCAATCTTACTTTCACATGAAATTTGTCAGTCTCTCCCACACCTGTCCTAACACTAGTCGTTACTCCCTCATACATATCCCTCACAATCTTTACATATTCACCAGGGACTCCTTTCTTATTGAGTGCCCACCACAGAATCTCTCGAGGAACTCTATCATATGCTTTCTCAAGATCAATGAATATCATATGAGCGTTTGCTTCTTTACTCCTGTATTTTTCCATCAACTGCCTTATAATGAAAATTGCATCTGTATATAATAATAGCTGAATGCATTTCGTTAAATTAATAGTTTTATAAAATATATACATAGATGCATACTGTATGCAATATATGCATAATTTTATTTATTCCATGATGTATTGACCCGGAAGGTTTGAAAATCGTAAAAGTTTGCAGAGTTATTTTGAGTAAGTATGGTAAACTGATACACTGGTCAAACACGTTTGAATTTTATTATTTATAAATTTAAAAATATCTACATGCCAAACATGTTTTTGTTTTAATTAATGCAAAAATATTGGTTAGTATTCGTTTATTGAACTTTTAATTATTAATGTGTCCGTCTTAAGTTCTATTTTTAGATGTCTGAAGCTTTAAGGCCGTTGGTTATATTTGTTCGAAACATCTTTGTTCAAGGGCGGATCCAGGAATGATTTTCGGGAGGGGCCATGAATTTTTTTTGGGTAGGGTTACAGGGGGATCTTGGGGTAATTTTCAAAAATTAGAGTTACAATGATGAGTTTTAAGGCACTTTTCATACACTTTTGAGTGCCAATAAGACATTCAAAACTTATTGTTGTTAAAGTATTATTCAAATCAGTACCGATTCCTACACAATTCTTCGGATCCAAGTGCAGTTCTTTCAAAGTTTAATACTATTTTTACCAATGCTTCTCCTGTCAGGCCTTGTTCTTCCCCTCTTTCTTGATTTTCACTAATTATTTTTATGTTCTCATAAGCGTCAATGAATTTGACAAAGTCTTCACGAATGTTGTTATTGTGTATGTATCTAAACTTTAGAGAAAGCTGTTCCACGTGGGATACATCGGTCGTTTCTTTTAATGTGACAGAGTAATAATTTGCAGTTTGAACATGATTCATTATTTGTTCAATTATTTCTTCACCACAACATGTTATCAATTGATTTTGACTGGTCCTACTAATGTATATTGCTCGGGAAGATTCTGTTGATAGGTGTTGTTTAAGATGCGAGATCTGTTGTTTAAGATCTCCTGATGCGATTTTAAACCTTAACAATTTCCCTCATTGCTAGGTCCAGCATCTTCGTCCAGAAGCAGAAGGCCATCGTCACGATGGCCTCTTAGAGGAATATTTTGTCAATCTAAGAACACTATAGATTCTACTATTGGTCGTAGTCTTTCTCTATTTTCTTATATATGTTTAGACCTCTGAGAGTTTATATGGTTAATGACTTTTGCGGGTTGCGATACCTTTGTAGAATATCCAGCCCAACCCGAACCCAATCCTTGTGGTATGATATCTTTTTATGGGTTTGTATGATGTCTCCGTCTTTGTCCATGAGTTTGCTAAAAGATATTAGGTAAAGGTTTCGTGACAAGGATGTCATCCCTTTATTGTAACCATATTTTTCATTGGAAAAATAAAACGCAATACTTGCAAAACAATCCCTTTTTAATGTGCGAAATTACCAACTATGTAACTCCTTTGTTCTAAGTACTGGTGACCCAAGTAACCCTTCATTTATTTTGTATTCTTTGTGTGTACAGTATATGGAAATTGATACGATTTTAATGGCTGCCAAGGTCGTTCTAACAATTGTCACTTTGTAAAATTATCAACATTTTGAGTTACAAAACATCCTATGTCAGTCTTAAAGCTTCCGTAATTACTGCTTTCGTTCAATTCTAGTCTAGAAGACATGTTTATCCCCTTGTTTTGTACATATAATATGTGTTTGAACAGCAAATATTTAAATTTATATATTTTTTTAAATTCTCGGAGGGGGCCATGGCCCCCTCCCTGGATCCGCCGTTGTCTTTGTTTGTGGCATGAATTTTTTTATAATTTAAAATTTAACTTCTGGAAGAAAATAAATTGTGAGAAAGTACACATTACTTGCAATTCAAGTAGAATTATTTTAGTGAATTAAAAGACAATTTATGTTTCATTTCGATTCAAAGGCAAGACAGCGCTGTTTGTGTTATAAACTTCATCAGTGCAGATGCTTGCCCGCCACTGAATCAAAACGAAACAAAATTGTATTTTTAAGGGGAATTTCAAAAATAGATTGAAATCCAGTACGGGAACGGTGCCATGTTTTCTATATTCGTCAGCTCTATGCTTTATAAATTATGGAAGGCAGAGATTTAGGATGTTAACAGAGAATGGTTCTAATAAGGAAAGCTTTCAGATTTAAATTAGCGTACATATATTATTTTTCCACCTACCTCTACCGAAAGTATACTTTTCCGGACCTGATTGTAGGGAGCAAAGTTGTACTTTTCCTCCCTAGGGAGGAAAAGTAAAAGTGACGTCATGGTATTTCATTCATGAAATACAACTTATTGACGCCCTGTACAATATCTATTTTCTAGTACGTAAGTATCTATACATTTTAACGTTTATTTATAAAACACCCTATATTTTGCAGAATGGTAAAAAACAGTAAATTGTTATTTTGATTTAACAATGTTTACATTAATAATTTGACTTATATTTGACAGTTGACAGTTATATTGTACCTACTTGTTAGTTTTAGTTTTAATAAATTTTGTTGGTTAGTTACATAAATAAAGTAAAAATGAAAAAAATGACTTGTTATTAATTTGAGGAAGGTGGAAAAACCATATGTATAACATGGTAGTAAAGTGCCTTTTCCTCCCTTGAATGATTACTGCCCTCTGCTACGCGTCGGGCATTTAACTTCATTCTCGGGAGGAAAAGTAGCACTTTCCTCCCTTGTTATACAAATAGTCCAGGGCCCATCTGTTTTGAGATGGACGTTGAGAGGTGACTCAAATTTTTTTACAGAAATTGCTTGAAAATAACTCAAATAATAATATTTGAGTTATCCTCCCTCTCAAAAAGGTCCGGAACATTGTTTAAATAATTAAAATGTCAAAAAATGAAGGAAAAACTCGATTTTTTTCTTGGTTTTTTGATTATAACTTTAAAAGTATTCATTTCCCATAAAAGATGTACTGACATAAAAGTTGCGTAATTAAATTTCCTACAATATAGAATTAGTTAAAAGTTGAAAAAATAGTCACCCTTGTTGCAAAATAGCAATAATTGCGAAAAAAAACATACAAAAACAATTATTCGCATTTTACGTTTTTCAACCATTTATGCTAGACTTATGACCTTCATATTTCACCCAGAAAAACTTTATGATACAGTAAAATAATACTGTAAATTTCATTAAGATCGGTTTAACAGATTTTGCAAAATAAATTTTGCAATCCAGCTTTCGCAAAAACAATTCATTTTTTCAAAATGTTACAGGACTGAAAATAAAGCACATAGCAAGTTGAAATTTTTTTTTCTTATAGAAGTGTACTCTACCTTTCATTTGCAATTTGCAAAATTAAAATCGATTAACTACCACGGCATCAGGAATTTTTTTAAATAGACATTAATTATTGCTGCTACGCGCAGGACAGCGGTCATCGATTCACATGAAGTTGATTTCCACCAAAATTTCTTCCAATCTTCATCTAATATATTATTTTCTTACTCTATATTTTGTTGTATTTTAATATTTTAATTCCACAAAAAACAAACTAATTTTATTATTGTTTGTGAAATATTATTTAAACAATTGTATATGTTTAAAAATAATAAACTTTTATTCTCAAGTTAAAATATATGAACAAAGAAAGTTTTTGCTAAAAAAAGTGTTATTTCAAAGGATAGAGTATGTGTTTTTATTTTGCAATAAACAATTTTATTTATTTATATCGAAATGTAATAAAAATTAAAATGTATCAATAATTATCAAAGGTCATTGGAATGCCCAATCAGAGCAAACTATCCGGTGTCCTGCGCGCAACACCAATAATTAATGTTTATTTAAAAAAATTCCTGACGCCGTGGTGGTTAATCGATTTTACTTTTGCAAATTGCAAATGAAAGGTACAGTACACTTCTATAAGTAAAAAAAATTTTAAGTTGATATCTGCTTTCTTTTCAGTCCTGTAACAGTTTGAAAAAATGAATTTTTTTTGAGAAAGCTGGATTGCAAAATTTATTTTGCAAAATCTATTAAACCGATCTTAATGAAATTTACAGTATTGTTTAACTGTATCATATAATTTTTCTGGGTGAAATTTGAAGGTCCTAAGTTTGGAATAAATGGTTGAAAAACGTAAAATGCCAATACTTGTTTTTGTATAGTTTTTTCCCAATTATTGCTATTTTGCAACAAGGGTGACTATTTTTTAAATTTTCAACCAACTCTATATTGTAGAAAATTTAATTACACAACTTTTATGTTAATTCAACTTTTCTCGGAAATGAATACTCTTAAAGTTATAATCAAAAAACGAAGAAAAAAATCGAATTTTTCCTTCATTTTTTGACATTTTGATTATTTAAACAATGTTCCGGACCTTTTTGAGAGGGAGGATAACTTAAATATTATTATTTGAGTTATTTTCAAGCAATTTCTGCGAAAAACTTTGATTCACCTCTCAACGTCCAAATGTACTAATATTTTTACAGATGCGCCCTGGTCTAAAATAGCTATTTAATAATGTATTCTGTATCTGAGACTTTCCTATTTTCTTTTCCAGAATTATGTTAATTTAAAAACTATTATTTTTCGTATTTAACATACCTGTGCCAAAATCTTTTGGAGTTGCTGCAGTCGACCTCAGAAGCGAAGTGGCATATAAACGTTTTCTGGTCAAAAGCTGTATAATTGGCACATAGGAAATCGTATCTGGTCCCATAAAGGCAGTGATGATATACCTGAAATTGGTAAATGTATTAACAGGTTGGATTATATTTTGAATATTAAATACATGAATCAGATCGGTCGCAAATGTGGGTGTAAAAAATGTTTTAATTATCAAATTAGGAATTAAATATCTCTTGTATCCTGTTATGGATAGAAAAACTACCTACGGGAATCTTTAACAACCTTAAAATATCGACTTGGCATAGTTAAATTGTAATTTACTCGAAAAGAATAATTTAAGGGCGAAAATAAACTTACTTTTTATTTTGTTTTTTAATATATTTGGGTCTTTTGATAACGATTTCCGAAGTGGAAATTGAAATGTCAATAAAGGGCCTAGCCGAGTAAGATGAAAAATGCCCATAACTCGATTCGAATTCCATATAGGCCACTTTTTAGCACATATATAGAAGCCCACTTTCTGAAATTTTTAGCCTCCTAGGTGGTCACGTGACCCACGTAGAGCCTAATTAGACTTTTTAGGTTTTTATTATTTATCTCCGCCGGATTGAGAGGAGTAAGGTAAGGAGTAAGCAGTAGGGTAAAAAATAACTGAGATCTTCTTCTTTAAGTGCCATCTCCGCGGCGGAGGTCGGCAATCATCATAGCTATTCATATTTTAGAGATGGCTGCTCTGAAAAGTTCATTTGATGTACATCCGTACCACTCTCTCAGGTTGCGCAGCCACGATATTCTGCGTCGCCCTATGCTTCTCTTTCCTTGAATCTTTCCCTGCATAATCAATTGGAGCAAGCTGTATCTCTCTCCACGTGTAATATGTCCGAGATATTCCAATTTTCTTGTTTTGATGGTATTTAGGATTTCCATTTCTTTATTCATCCTTCTCAGAACCTCTTTGTTTGTAACGTGTTCTGTCCACGATATTTTCAGAATTCTTCTGTACACCCACAGCTCAAATGATTCTAGTTTTTTCATTGATGCAGCATTCAAGGTCTAAGCTTCCATTCCATAAAACAGAGTTTAAACCAGTGCCAATAAAACATAAACACACACATAAAACAGAGTCGAGAAAACGTAGCACCTAGCCAACATAACTCTTAGGTCCAACTTCAAATCTCTTGTGCAGAGCACTTTCCTCAATTTGTTAAAATTTGCTCTAGCCTTTTCTATCCTGATTTTGATTTCCTGTAAGTAATCTCCTGTGGAGTTGATCATTGTTCCAAGGTATGCATATTGATCGACTCGTTCGATATTGGATCCGTTGATGACGAGATTTTCGTTATTTCTTTGAGTTTTCGATATTCTCATAAACTTTGTCTTCTTCACATTCATTGTTAGCCCGTATTCTTCTCCAAACTCTGCTATTCTGGTCACCAGCCTCTGAAGATCCCCAATATTTTCAGCTAAGATGACAGTGTCATCCGCATATCTAATGTTGTTAATGGGAACTCCATTTACCTTTATTCCAGCTGTTTCACCATCCAGAGCTTTTTTCAAGATCTCTTCCGAGTAGGCATTAAAAAGAACCGGCGACAACACGCATCCCTGTCTCACTCCACGTCTGATTTCAATTTCCTCCGACAGCTGATCGTTAACACGTACTTTTGCTCGTTGCTTATAGTATAAATTCGATATAATCCTGAGGTCATTGTAGTCCAGCTTCCTTGATTCCAGAACATGCATTAATTGTTCATGTCGTACTTTGTCGAATGCTTTATTATAGTCAATAAAACACGCATATATATCTTGATTGACGTCCAGGCACCTTTGTATAAGTATGTTAAGTGAAAAAAGAGCTTCACGAGTTCCCAGGCCTTTGCGAAATCCAAATTGCGTATCATTAATGTCTATGTCTAGTTTATGATATATTCGGTTATGGATGACTTTCAGTAGCAACTTTAGCACATGGGACATCAAACTAATGGTGCGGTAGTCGCCGCATTCTCGTGCGATTTTCTTTTTAGGGAGGCAAATAAAGATCGACGTCAACCATTCTTTGGGTAATGTGCCTGAGCTATAAATTTTGTTCAAGAGTACCACTAAAATATCAATATGCTGCTCATCTATAATTTTTAAAAGGTCGATAGGAAGCATGTCAGGTCCTGGGCTTTTTCTATTCTTCATTGTTTTTAACGCATGTATTATTTCTTCCGTTGTAATATATGGACCTATTTCTCCTGAAGTAAGTTCTATGTGTTCCAGGTACCCTCTTTCATCATCGAACAGTTCAGCGATGTACTCTGCCCAATGTTATACTTTCTCATCGGTCTCTGTTATAGCGACCCCGTGTCTATCCAGAAGTGCACCAGTTAGATTTTGCTTTCTTAGTCCAGCCATTTCTTTGACTTTCTTATGTAGGTTAAATAGATCGTATCTTTTTTGGAGATCCTCGATCTCTTTGCATTTCTCTTCAAAGTGTTTTTCTTTTGCCTGCTTTATCATCTTCCTTATCTCGTGGTTAATCTCCCTGTATTTATTGTCATTTTTGTTCTTATATTGTCTCCGTTGTTCCATCATATTCAGTATCTCGTCATTCATCCATTCCTCTTTTCTCCTTGTGGAAGTCTTTAGTATATCTTTACAAGGTTCTAGTATGCAATGTTTTAGTTGCTCCCAGTGCTCGTCAATGTCATTGGTGTCTATGTTCAGATCTCTACAGTTCTTATGCAGTTCGTGTTGAAGACATTCTTTTACGTTGGGTTCTTTAAGCTTGCTTATGTCTATTGTAGCTGTTCTCTGATTTCTTTTAATATTTTTAAGTGCGAGTGTAATTTTGGCGATAAGTGGGTTGTGGTCTGAGGCCACGTCTGCTCCGGGATATGCTTTTACGGCTTTAACAGCATTACGGTATCTTTCGTGTATCATAATGTAGTCTATCTGGTTCCTAACTACTTTCTCCGATGAATCTGCGGGCGATCGCCATGTATACAGTCGTCTGTTGGGTAGTTTGAAAACTGTATTTGTGATAATGAATACGTTTAACTGAGAACTGAATACGATAACTGAGATAGATACGTTTAAAACTTAAATTTTGCTGCGAGAACCATGTAACCGGGGCCAATAATTAACCATTTATTTTGAAAAAGTAAGGGGTCTAAAAGATTAAATTGAACGTGCTTTAATAGCGCTTGGAATTAGCTTTCAAATGGATTTTAGGTGAACCTCACATCATAAATATTAATAGAGTTACTTAAAAAAAAACAGTAACATTTAAGGGCGAAAATAAAAATTTTTGGAGAAATTTTTAAAAGATAAATTTTTAAAAATTTTTTAAGCATAAATTTTAATGCTATCGACTCGTTCGGGTACTCATTTGATAGATATTTCTAAGTACTTTGACAAATGTTCTATAAGTATATGTTATAAAATGCATCATTTTCCCGTTATTTAAGATGGAATACTTAGATTGGGGTATTCGCCGAAAAAAATATACATTCAATTACCTATAACTCACTTAAAGTTAATAATAAAAGAGTTTTAAAGCCTATTTAAGTCTATTTAATTATTTATTAGCTTCAATTTTGGTAATAACAACTTTTTTGTAAAAACTTGTAGTTTTTGAGTTATTTGTGAAAAGTCGGTTAAAAACATGCATTTTTCTCATGAAAAATAACAAATTTTGATCTTTAATAACTCAAAAAGTTTTGATTTATTTAAATAACTTAATATAATAAATTTTGCTTAGAATTTGTCCCTTTATCGAATTATAGGGTTATTTTAATAAAGTAATTTTCACCCCCGAAAAGGTGTGACATCCACCCACAGTCCCACAGTGTAGAAGCGCAAGTTGGCACCATGTCACCTTTGTTATTTGAGATATCCTCTAACCACTCATCAATTTTCATGCAAATCGATGGAGGTTCCACGAAATTGGAGGTAATAGTTCATATCCAGTTTCAGTAACTGCACAAGTGTTTTAGTAGGAAGCATAAATTTTGCAATTATTCTCAAATCAATAAACTCCATAAAATTTGATTTTCACATTCTTTTCTTGTGTGTACAACACGTAACGATCAATGTACTTATTCACTGCTTCAAGTGATTAAAACAGATATTAAATTAATTGTTGCATGTTGTTTGATTATTAAAGTGGATGATCGATTGATTTATTATCCAATCATAGTAAAAGTAACTGCCCGAGTGCCTTACAATAGAAAGGTTCTTTTCACCTTAAGATTTTTTTTTCAGTTGATTAGATCTTGGATTGTGGAAGTGGCGATTGTCAACATATTACAGAAATTATAAAAAAGCCCATTCACTTTATTTACTTGAAGGTCTACTACGGTTATAGTCTGCTTTCTAATAGGTATGTATAATTATTTTTGCAGATCATATATAAAACGGGGTGTGCAAATAATCCGTTCAAGGATCTAGGAAATTGAATATCAGATTGAAATTTAATGGAATATGCGATATTTTGGAGAAGATATTATTATATCCCTTGCAAAAAGAAAACAGGAAGGGATGATTAAGGAATTATAGGAAAATTAAATAAGGTGTCATTTTTCAATGAAAATGGCAAATTTTCAACCACAAATAACTCAAAGAGTATTGAGTTTCCAAAAAAAATTATAGGGCAATTTTTGCTCAGATTTAGGTTCTCTAGCCACTTCCGTGGTTATTTTGACCAAAAATTTTCCACCTCCGAGAAGGGGTGGGAATCACCTCCAAGATAAAAGCGCACATCAGCGTAGGGTAGACTTTTTATTAGGATATAGGTAGAGGCTGTGCCCAAAATTTCATTACAATTCATGCAGTAGTATAGAATTCTGAGGTAATATTCTGTTTCTGATCTCATTGTCTGGCGTACATTGGCATGGTACGGTTGATTTCGCAATCAGATTATACTGTAATGTGTGTTGAGTAAATGTCTTGTTACTTTAGTAAAGTCGACTTCATTGTCTTTATAAAGAGACACTAGTTTCTTGAAAATTGATGAGCAGTTTTTAATTTAACCGAAAAACAATGTTTATCCAATGTAATTAGTCCAGAAAGCCACTGTGCATCCGCTAGAAAAAATATTATGATTCGGATTTTTTGCACAATCTTACTCAAAAAGGACCCCTTTTAACAAATTTGCATGTTGCCAGGACCAAAAGTTGGTCAAAATTTTTTTAATTTTTTTTTTGTTTTTTTCCTAAAATTTATTTTTTTGCATGGAACAAAGTTTTTTAGGTTTTTTTGGATCATTCCAAACAGAAAAGATCTTTAGTGACTTTTCTCTAAAGTTGACAGTTTTTGACATATAAGCGATTAAAAATTGAAAAATTGCGAAATTGGCCATTTTTAACCTTCAAAAACTATGTGAAAAACTTAAAATTTGAATGTTGCCAAGGTAGGTAGATATTCTTTAAACATCTATTGATGAAATCCCGAAGAGTTTTTTGCAATACAGTATTCAAAACTCCATTGTTTTTTAATTTCTAATCACGCGTGCGCGACACTATTTTCCACCGTTGCATTTGTATAGGTACAGTATGGAGCAAATGAAAGGAATAAATTCGTTATTTCGTAAACCGGCGACTTTAAAGAAAAATCCCGAAACAGGTCGATTTTTATTTTTAAGTTATGATATTGTGGCATATATGGTACACCAGTGACGTCATCTGTCTGTAATGGATGATTTTTTTTAAATAAGAATAGGGGTCGTGTGGTAGCTCGTTTGAAAGTTTCTTCAATTCTCTATTCAGTAATGTAAACATCTACATAATTATTTATACAGGGTGTCCAAAAATTTTTATTAAATTAAATTAATTGACAAAAAAAGAAGTAGAAGGACACCCTGTATAAATAATTATGTAAATGTTTATATTACTGAATAGAGAATTGGACTCATTAAAAAAATCATCGATTACGTCATCACGCCCAGATGGATGACGTCACTAGAATACCATATATGCCACTATATCATAACTTAAAAATAAAAATCGACCTGTTTCGGGATTTTTCCTTAAAGTCGCCGATTTACGAGATAACGAATTTATTCCTTTCATTTGCACCATACTGTCGGTGGAAAATAGTGTCGCGCACGCTTGATTAGCAATTAAAAAACAAAGGAGTTTTGAATATTGTATTGCAAAAAACTCTCAGGGATGTCATCAATCGATGTTTAAAGAATATCTAACTACCTTGGCAAAATTCAAATTTTCAGTTTTTCACATAGTTTTTGATGGTTAAAAATGGCTGATTTCGCAATTTTTCAATTTTTAACCGCTTATATGTCAAAAACTATCAACTTTATAAAAATGTCACTAAAGACCTTTTCTGTTTGGAATGATCCAAAAAACCTAAAAAACTTTGTTCCATGCAAAAAAATAAATTTTAGGGAAAACACAAAAAAAAACGTTTAAAAAATTTTTGACCAACTTTTGGTCCTGGCAACATGCAAATTTGTTAAAAGGGGTCCTTTTTGAGTAAGATTGTGCAAAAAATCCGGATCGGAATATTTTTCCTAGCGGATGCGCAGTGGCTTTCTGGACTAAATCCAATGTTATCCAATTGAAAGAAAATGAAAGCTGAAATCAAAGATTATTTTCACTTTTACTAATATTTAAGTTAACGATATTGCATCCTATGGGTAATAAACTGAATTAATAAGTTACTTTTTAACGGTGTTAACGTTACAAAAGGTATTTAAAATTACATTTGTCTGCTTCAACACAATCATCGAACCGTCTCAGGCATTCACGCTTGTATTCAGCGATTTGGCGGCAGAAAGTCGACTTAAAAACTGTTGGTATTATTTCTGGTACTAAACATACGTTTAAGATATCTTTATTTTTTGGCCAGGACAATTTAATATTCAAATGAAAACTTTTCCTCTGAGTGTTGTTCTGAAGCTATTTTCTTGTGGCATTTTTACAATTTTAACTATTTAGAATGGGAAATAAGCCACAATATTATTAAAAAATGATTTTTATTAACGTTTCGACGCCCAAATCGGGTGCCGTTGTCAAAATACAAAATACTATTAATATAAACAAAAATGTTGTTGCTTAGTAAAAAAATTCTTCTAATAATTTATTTAATTTGACTCATTTATATCGGTAATTCAGATACATATGATACATTTTAAAGTAGAAGACTTTAAAATGATATTGCCAATATTTATGAGTTACGTTCCTGGGACGACTTTACTGAAAGATAGTTCATTCGATTACATGAAATCAACCCCAACTCAAGAATATCCGTCACAAAAAAAAAATCATAGCTGTCTTTAGATTAGATCTGTCTTTAAAAAGACAACCACATGCAACGGTGACATTAAAATTCTCGCGTTAGAGATCTCATAGTAAATCACGAGGGAAAACCAGGAAAAACCTCGTGATACTATCCCGACATCGTAAGTATTTGGTCTTACATATAATTTACTCTCAAAATTAATACCAAATTCTGACTGTTTAGGCAATACGTAAAGTATCCTTAACAATAGTAACCTATACTTATTGTACGGTTATAGAGTATATTCCCATAGGTAAGCTGGTTAAGAGTAGATAACGATTTTTCATATGTAATTTAAAGTATTATCTGCATAAATGGCACAAAGAATATTTGCTACGAGAGGTATATGGTTCAAAATGCATACAGTATCACGACTAATAAGTTATGTTCACATACATGTAGAGTACTTACAGTTTTATTCCTTGATGACGTGTCACATCAGAGCTCTGATTGAATTCCATAATCCATTTGGTTCATTTGTAAGGCACTCACTAATACGCTAAATAAATCATCGTCGATAATACTGAGCAGATTGAATTATCTGAGCGGTATAAAACGATAGCAAAAAAAAGCCGGTAAAATGCGGCCTTTTTACGAATAGCGGGAGCGTCGATAGATTAGAGATGATTCTCGTTAGGAAGCTTTTGACGATCTGCCCCGGCGAGGGGTTCAAATGCGAGTCTCAACAATAACCTGGAGTTTCCAGAAAGGTTACATAAATACTACTTGAATTTTAAGTAATCAGTAGTACAGGGGCGTAACTAATTATTTTAGTGAGCCGTGTATAATATATTTATTGTACATATTGCCGGGGGCGACAGGCGAGAGAGATGGCCTATATCACCTCGAAGAGAGGGGATTGGCAAAGATGTGCACAACGATAAGAAATGTTTGAAGAAATTAGAGTTTATATACACAAGGGGTAACAACGATAAAATGGAGGAAAACGATAAGTTTTCCCCCTAGGGATAGATTTTAATCTTCCAGGGGAATCACAGCGATTTTCGTAATACCACGAAGAAAATCACCGTGAGTAGTGTGAATCTTGACAGTACGAACTAGACCATCCTTACCAGGCAATACATCTATTACCCTGGCAGTTGGCCATAAGAGTGGAGGAGTACCATCCTCCTTCAACAGAACCAAATCCCCGATCTTGACAGGGTCAGTAGGGTCGGTCCATTTATTTCTTTGCTGCAGGAGGCAAAGATAGTCTTTTTTCCACAATTTCCAAAATTGCTGTTGAATTTTACTAATACGCTGAAAAAGATTCAACCTATTTTCAGGTATCTCTGAAACACTTGGTTCAGGGGGCGCGGTTAAACTTCTTTGAACTAAGAAGTGAGCTGGAGATAGGAAAGCGAAGTCATTGGCGTCAGACGACATCCTAGTGATGGGTCTCGAATTTAGAATAGCCTCGATTTGGCATAATACTGTGTTAAACACTTCAAAGGTGAAGTGGGAATTTCCTATAATTCGATAGAGGTGATACTTCACACTCTTTATTCCTACCTCATGGAGGCCGAATTGATGGGGGTTGCGGGGAACACCCATCTTGAAAGTTATGGAGTTTTGAGTACAGAATTCCTTAATCTGTTCCGAATTATTTTGATTTAAGAAAAAATCATAGAATTCGCGCATTTCATTTTTTGCCCCATGGAAATTTGTGGCATTGTCGCTCCAAATAATACTGGGCGTGGATCTTCTGGCAATAAACCTTTTCAGAGTAAGAATATAGGCTTCTGCGCTTAATCCTGTGACGAGTTCGATATGAACACATTTAGTGCTCATGCAAATGAAATAGGCTACGTATGCTTTGTAAAGCGGTGCCTTCCTCAAATGTGAGGACTTAATTAAGAAGAACCCCCCATAGTCCACTGAGACGACTTGGAAGGGTCTAGTGGGGAGTACACGATCGGGATGCATATCTGCCATCTGTTGAACAGAATTGGGTGTCATGAATCGGAAACAGTTTACACACTTACGAATTAAGCGTTTAATCTGTCTTAATCCGTCAATTGGCCAGTACTTCATTTTGACATACGAAAGTACTGTTTGCGCGCCTGAATGTAATAACTTATGATGAGCTTGAGTCAAGATTAGTTCTACAACTCGACATTTAGAAGGAAGTAGAATGGGGTGTTTTTGATTATACGATATGGGGGCGTGTCGGAGACGTCCTCCCACACGAATCAGCCCATCATTATGTTGTAGGAAGGGGTTGAGTTTACGAATGGCTTTATTGGTCACGAGTTTAGCATTTTTCAATTCAAGAATCTCTTTTTTAAAGTAGATACTTTGGATATACCTGATGATCGCGTGATCAGCGATCTCCATTTCGGGTGGCGTCAATATATCCGTATCTCGTGGAGAGTTATTTATTTTCTTTTTAATATTACTGATGAATCTAAAAAGATAAGCGACAATTCTTTGAATTTTACGAAAAGAAGAAGATTTAGCGAATAGATTTTCAAAGGTGTCGTTGAGTTCGTGATTTGTTGCTATGTTTGAGACAACTAACTTCCTTAATTCAGGAAGATCATCCTGAAAATGAGGAATTTGATGAAGAGAAAAATCGATGGGATTGTCTCTAATAAAGCTAGGTCCGCATAACCAGTCTTCGGTGGTCTGGGGATTATCAAAGACATTTATCCCTCTGGAAGCGGGGTCAGCGATGTTTTCGTGACTTCTGACGAAATGGAAATCACAAGGAAAAGTTTCCAACAAGGAATTGACCTTTTGAATTCTGTTTTGTACAAAAATGTTCCAAATGTGTTTTTTAGAAAGTATCCAAGACAAGGCAATTGTAGAGTCAGCAAAGAGATGAGATGAAGATATACTCAAATTTTTCTTGAAGATGTGAAAAAGTCTATGAGCCAGAGTGACTCCCAACACTATTCCACAAAGTTCCAATTTGGGGATGGTGAGTTTATTTTTTAGCGGAGAAATTTTGTTTTTAGAAGCGATAAGCCGCGACGATACAGAAAAGTCTGAGTATGTCGCTTTGAGATACACACAAGTGCTGTATATTTTTTCCGATGCGTCGGTGAAAATAATTAATTGAACATCAACAACTTTCTTTTGTAAAAGTAAGCATCGAGGTACCTTGACCTCTTCTATAGTTTTGAATGTCGATAAGAGGTTTTGCCAATTTTTCATAATGATGGGTGAGTCAATGGGTTGATCCCAGTCCAATTTCTGGGACCATATTTCCTGTATCAAGAGCTTAGCGTTCACAAGGACAGGGGATAACCATCCTAGCGGGTCATACAAAGTAGCAATGTAGGAGAGAATAGTACGTTTAGTAACAACATTAGCCAATTTGAAGATAGGAGTTTTAAACGAAAAGTGGTCGCGTTCTGAATCCCAGAATATGCCTAAGACTTTATCAGATCCCGTGAAGTTAAGACTGACTTCAGAGACGGGATTTAAATTGTGTTGAGACAGAAATTCTGAAGAACTGCAGTTCCACTTGTGGAGGAGGAAACCATGGGTTTCTAGCAAAGAAGTTAATTGTTCGAAAAGACAACTTAATTCATGAAGACTGTCAGCACCGCTGATCAGGTCATCCATATAGATAGATTCTTGCAGAACACTAGTAGCAAGTTCGTGGGTATGTTTGTTGTTGTCAGCGATGTGCTTGATAACTCTTTGAGCGATAAATGGGCTACTTGGGAGCCCGAAGGGTAATCTTTGAAATTGATAGCACCGTAAAGGCTGCTGAATATTGTCCCTAAAGAGAAAATTTAACAGAAATGTTTCAGTGGGACAAATGGCGATTTGTAGGAACATAGCCTTGATGTCGCCTACTAGTGCGAATTTAAACTGACGAAACTTAGCGAGAATGTCAAAAAGTTCATGTTGGACGACATAACCTTTGTCTATGACGTCACTGAGGGAGATTCCCGTAGACGATTTATTGTTTGGATCGAAAACTATACGAGTGGAAGTAGTAGAGTTGGATTTGAAAACGGGAAAGTGAGGGAGAAAGTAATTAGGTTTACCTGAGTCATTTAGCATTTTTAACGGCACTTGAATTATTTGTCCGTTATTGAGATATTCCGATATAATGTCCTGATATTTTTCCAATAAATCAGGGTTGAGTTGAAAACGTTTCTCGAGACTGAGAAAACGTCTTTTTGCCGAGAGAAACGAATTTCCCATGTCTATATCTTCGATAGGGAGTTTGAGATTGAGTGTGGACTCATATCGTCCATTGGGGAGAACATTAACATGTTTTACAAAATTAATTTCAGCGGGGTGATCATTAATGAGATCGGTGTTCTGAGGAGCGGCTTCTTCCAGCTCCCAGAATTTTTGTAAATGATCGGATAGTTCCTCGTTGGACACTACCGGCTCATTTACGGCGGAAGGAGTGTTATGAGAACAACAAGTAACGAGAGAGTTTGAATAAAATTCCAAAGCCTTTTTAGTATTTTTCGACTTAAGAGCAAAGTCTGGAACTGACCCTGATATCGTGTACCCGAGTAGAGTGCGTTGAAGAACGGGAAGACCTTTTCCCAAACGAATTATTTCAGGTTGAATGATATCGTTATACAGGTCTGCACCGAGCAGGATACCAATTGGGGATGTTACATGGAACATCGGATCACCTAATGGTATCTCTGAGGGTATGTTTAGTTTGCTCGCTAAAATAGAAATTTGAGGAAGCGGATTTGTTATCTTTGGGAGTACAGAGCACGAGATGTCAAAAGGAACGTCGTTAGCGACAGCGAAAATTGTTGTATCTACAATAGATTGAGACGAGGATGAGGTGGAGTTAATTCCGTTGACCCGTAATTTTCCATCTCTAGTGGTGAGTGACAGTTCCTTTACGAGGTCAGCACTAATAAATGAAACCTGTGAGGCCGAGTCTAAAAGTGCCTTTGCGAAGACCCTCTTGCCGCTAGGAGCGACAAGATAGACCTGGAGTGTGCTTAGTAACACCAAATGATTATCAAGCGAGGCTGCAGATAGAGCCATTGAATGTGGAGTCGAATTTTGAAGATTAACTTCCGTTTCAGGAGCTCTAACATGTGAGGGCCCCTGTTGTGAATTACCCTGTATATGGGAGTTATTTGAGATAGCGGTTTTATTATGATTATTTGAGTTGTGTTGGCCAACAGCCGCGGAAGGGTTACTATGACCCGTTTTGTCGAAATGGAGCAACGTGTGATGACGAAATTTACAAACTATGCAAGAGAATTTGGATTTACACTGATCGAGCATGTGAGACCCAAGACAATTAATACAAAATTTATTTTGTTTGACAAAACTAAAACGTTCTTTAGAATTCAACTGCTTGAACTGAGGACAAGAGTAGATCGAGTGAGAGTCGTTGCAATAGGAACATTTCTTAGGACCTAAGCGAGGCGAAAGGTTACTGGTAGAAGTGTCTGAGGCTAGGTGTAAAGAGTGTCTGGAAGTAGTAGTCGATTTTGGTTTTGATTGAGATTGAATATTCTCAAGATGAACAACGCGTGTCTCGATTTCCCCTAGAAAATGGACAAAATCAGGGGTAGCTTGGCTACCACCGGATTGGAACTCAAGAGCCCTAATGGTAGGTGCGTCGAGTTTCTGAGTAGCGATATGTATGAGAAGTAAATGCAAGAGATCTGAAGGGGGCCTATTCAAGTTCAATAGGGCCTTGAAATTATTTGACATGACCGTATGAAAATTTCTTAATTGTGAGTGATTTGCGTTTCCAGAAATAGGAGGCGCATCAAGAATTTGAGAGATGAGAGTTTTGATAAGCGATTTAGAGTTGGCGTACCTTTGTGTCAGGTTATCCCGGGCTATTTTGTAATTGTCACCTGTGAGTGGGATATGCTCGAGAAGCGTCAAAGGCTCGGAAGTTAGAAAACTTTTGAGGTAAATGAGTTTTTCCAGATCACTTAATGTAGTATCAGATCCTATTATTGTATCAAAGGTCTCAATGAATGAATTGTATTCAGTAACTAAGCCACTAAATGGTTTTAACTGAATACGAGGGAGGTTTACTGTTCGTTGCCTAGCCATAGACTGTGAGGTTAGAGAAGAATTAGGGTCAAATTGGAGGGAGGGGGTAGCAGTCACATTAGAACTTTCAATGACCTCTAACCTTTCTTCCAATAGAGAAATTGTATCCAAATATTTATCAAAAACCACAGAGGAATCAGTAGAGGGGGTAGGTTCCTCGGGGATCGTCTCCAGCACATTTTGAGCATCGCGGAAAAGTCCGTAAGAATGTTTGAGTTGTGAAATTATTTCACGAATTTTATATTTGTTTAGAGAATTAAGAGTTGTGGGAACCGAATCAGCCAACTTGGTTATATCAAGTTTTGCGGTGAGCCTCTGTCGGTTATATTTTGATCGGTCAGCCATGTTGCGAGAATGTGAGATTAGATAGATTATTTGCAAATGTCTAAACCTATAAATCGATGCGAAAATGAGAGAATATGTACAATATATTATATATTACACGTTTAATAGTGTGAGATTGGCTTAATAGTATCACCCTGTATGAGCGCAGATTAGTATATGAAATGCAAAACTATAAAATTTCAAAATATATGCAATTTTCCAAAATGGGTATTTTTCAGCAAGTGTGAGACACCCTTAACAAGTATTTAAATTAATTAAATTGAAGGAAAAAACAATTATTTATTTTCTATAGTTTTCTAGAAGTGTAAAATGAGCTTAAGCGAAGCTAAATGTAGCAAAAACTTACAATTTATGCAAGAAAACAAAATTATTTTTAATAATTTTTGTAACCTGTGAACCAGGCTTAATCGGATTCAAAATTATAAATTTAATTTAAATCAAAAGGTTGAACAAACAATGTTAAAATTATAACACCCGTACTATCAGCCAAGAAATGAGTACACTTTTTGTATACTATAAACAGAAAAATATATTTACGAAAATAAAATAATGTAATATATGCAAATATTTTTTCATACAAACAAAACGACTCCTTTATTTGAACAAAGCAAGTAGTTTCTGAAATTGCACGTGTAGACCGGGCTTAACAACCTACCAGCTATTGTAGAGACGTGCTGGGTTAAATACTGAGAATTTGAGTGCAGAAAGAGAGGAATATTTTATTTTTGTGCCGGGGCGGCGTGGCTTGGAAATTTCCAAATGCAACAGAAAGACACTATAAATGAAAAACCGTTATTCTCAGAATAGAGATTATCAAAATATGCAAATACGAAGGACCTTGAGGATTTAATTAATAAATAATTAATATGATACGGCTCGATGGAACAGAAATGTTTAGGCAATACGTAAAGTATCCTTAACAATAGTAACCTATACTTATTGTACGGTTATAGAGTATATTCCCATAGGTAAGCTGGTTAAGAGTAGATAACGATTTTTCATATGTAATTTAAAGTATTATCTGCATAAATGGCACAAAGAATATTTGCTACGAGAGGTATATGGTTCAAAATGCATACAGTATCACGACTAATAAGTTATGTTCACATACATGTAGAGTACTTACAGTTTTATTCCTTGATGACGTGTCACATCAGAGCTCTGATTGAATTCCATAATCCATTTGGTTCATTTGTAAGGCACTCACTAATACGCTAAATAAATCATCGTCGATAATACTGAGCAGATTGAATTATCTGAGCGGTATAAAACGATAGCAAAAAAAGCCGGTAAAATGCGGCCTTTTTTACGAATAGCGGGAGCGTCGATAGATTAGAGATGATTCTCGTTAGGAAGCTTTTGACGATCTGCCCCGGCGAGGGGTTCAAATGCGAGTCTCAACAATAACCTGGAGTTTCCAGAAAGGTTACATAAATACTACTTGAATTTTAAGTAATCAGTAGTACAGGGGCGTAACTAATTATTTTAGTGAGCCGTGTATAATATATTTATTGTACACTGACTTTACTATAATTTTGTTTAAATTATAAATAATATCAATAATACATGGGTATATAAGTAATACTAAAATATAAAATATGTACTAACTCGACTATTGACTTACTAATTGTGGTATTTTCTTTCTATTGACTTCCTCTTTCAGTATGGGTATCCACATCCTACTGCATTCCACCGAGGAATTTGCGACACAATTGGTTTCGTTTAGCATAATTAGAGCCGCTTCTTTGATTTTTCTCTTTTTACTATTTGTTTCTTTCAGGACTATACTTGAATCTCTCCACTGAACTCTATGTTCATTATCCCATGCGTGTTGACATATTTGAGATCTATCAAATTCTCTATTTTTAATATAAGATTGATGTTCACTTATTCTAACGTTTAATGGTCTTGATGTTTCACCTATATAAAACTGTTCGCATTCACAAGGTATTTTATAAATACAATTCTTGTTCTAACGAAAATTCCTTTTTAGAAGAAAAACAATTCTTAACATCTGTTTTATTAAAAAATGATTATCCTTTATCGTTTATAAATAAGGAATTGTCAAGATTGGATCGAATGGAACAGAACAACATAGAACGGGATCCTACAACATTCACAAGAAATAATACGAGGAAAATATCAATACCATACATAAAAGGACTATCCGAGAAACTTAAAACAATAGGAAATAAATTCAACATTTCAACAACATTCAAAACAACCAACACATTGAGATCTATTCTATCTAAAACTAAACCTAACAATGAACAAGAAAGGACAAAGAATTGTATTTATAAAATACCTTGTGAATGCGAACAGTTTTATATAGGTGAAACATCAAGACCATTAAACGTTAGAATAAGTGAACATCAATCTTATATTAAAAATAGAGAATTTGATAGATCTCAAATATGTCAACACGCATGGGATAATGAACATAGAGTTCAGTGGAGAGATTCAAGTATAGTCCTGAAAGAAACAGATAGTAAAAAGAGAAAAATCAAAGAAGCGGCTCTAATTATGCTAAACGAAACCAATTGTGTCGCAAATTCCTCGGTGGAATGCAGTAGGATGTGGATACCCATACTGAAAGAGGAAGTCAATAGAAAGAAAATACCACAATTAGTAAGTCAATAGTCGAGTTAGTACATATTTTATATTTTAGTATTACTTATATACCCATGTATTATTGATATTATTTATAATTTAAACAAAATTATAGTAAAGTCAGAATTTGGTATTAATTTTGAGAGTAAATTAAATGTAAGACCAAATACTTACGATGTCGGGATAGTATCACGAGGTTTTTCCTGATTTTCCCTCGTGATTTACTATGAGATCTCTAACGCGAGAATTTTAATATCACCGTTGCATGTGGTTGTCTTTTTAAAGACAGATCACATGCTATGATTTTTTTTGTGACGGATATTCTTGAGTTGGAGTTGATTTCATGTAATCGAATGAACTATCTTTCAGTAAAGTCGTCCCAGGAATGCAACTCATAAATATTGGCAATATCATTTTAAAGTCTTCTACTTTAAAATGTATCATATGTATCTGAATTGCCGATATAAATGAGTCAAATTAAATAAATTATTAGAAGAATTTTTTTACTAAGCAACAACATTTTTGTTTATATTAATAGTATTTTGTATTTTGACAACGGCACCCGATTTGGGCGTCGAAACGTTAATAAAAATCATTTTTTAATAATATTGTGGCTTATTTCCCATTCTAAATAGTTAAAATTTTCCTCTGAGCTACCTTTCGCCATTTAAACCCAATGCCCAATTGTAATTTAAACGGTAATATTACAAAGTTATTGGTTGCCTTACCAATCCTAAGTATACTTAGATCAAAAGAAAATGCAGAGATTCCATCAACGAATGTAATACAATATCGTCGGTCTAATGAGCAAATTGCTTAAGTCCATTTTTTTCCGAAAATTGTTTTTTGGTGTCATCTAGTAGTAGACGGTAAAAGCTACCGTCTGACAATTCCCATAAGCGCCATTATTTTTTATTTCGCGTCTATTTTGCTAAACGAATTTTGCTGAAGTCCAAACGTTCTTTCCCATTCAGACGAATATTGCCTATGTCAGTGTTTCTGAAGCCGTTTTGATTGAAAACGTTAGAAAATGTAAGTAAATAAATATATTAGAAGTAGAAAGTTTGTTTAAATATTTTGTTTAACTAATTTTGGTCAATTATGTATTGCATGGAGTTAGTCAATTTTCTCTTTTTTACTTTTGTTCAAAAGTTTTTTGTCTCTCCTGTAAAATTTTCAATTTGTGACTTAGGCAATTTGCTCATTAGACCGACGATATCTGAGTGTAATTTTATGTAGATTTTTGGGTTTCAAATGCCCTTAGCTATTATTATATGAATATTTTTAAGAACTATCGGAAATGCTATTAGACCTAAATATTCCAAATCAAAAGAAATATGATTAAAATTAATTCTATTAGCAAAAACTAAATATCTAATCAACGAATCTCTAGACTTAACTGAGAATATAGGTAACTCTGGACAACAATAATATAGAAAAGGTTGAGTCGTATACAGTGATGAACCCTCTAATAACCGGCAAAATAGCACAAAAGATGGAAAACGTATTAAGTTGTGAGATAAAAAGAAATAAAACTAGTCGAGCTGGGAAATTTAGCGATATTAATCTATAAATTTACATTATATTGATTGTTTCCCACCTTTAGACGTATCGCACGAGTTTGTCAACTACCACTATCACAGTGACAGTTTTAGTTGACATACTCCTCTGACATACGTCCCATCTGCTCATCTGCGTGAATTATAAATTTTAAAATTCCCTCATCTTCCTTAGTCTCAGCATCCGTTATGGCTTGCAAATTGTAGAAGCCTCGGAGGTGTAACCAGAGAAGGTTCCCATTGTTTTCAGTCTGGTGGGGTGTAGAGTAATATTGTGTTGTTTTGTACGCCATGAGATTGAAAACTTAATCTTTTCCTAGCAGTTGCCGCTAGGGCATCTATGCCATTTCGTTTGTTGCAATCCGTGACTGCACGCCGGGGTTTGTTTTGGTTGGATCAGAGAGAGCAGCATATGTGCCTCCTGATGAGAGACTAATAAGTTTCGAAACCGGTAGAGGTGCTTGCTGCACTCTCTGATTGGACTAGAATATGATGCGGCTGTATATCGATTATTGCAAAATATCATACATGGAAAGATAAATAATAAACAAGGTCGTAATCAAGAAAGTAAAATAGTTTAAGAAAATCCCACTCTTACGACTCTTACAGAAAGCAATGGATAGGGAGAAAACTCACGACTGTTTATATTCCAGTCGGGATAGTATTCGACTTTACTTGGCAAACTATCCAAAATTTTATTGTTCTTAGATGGCGACTAACGCAAAACGTAATTCAGTCGCGATTTTAAATTTACACTACTATTGATCCCTTCTAAAGGTTAGAATAATAAAATTAAGGACAGCTCGACATACAAGATTAGGCCTTTTTTTCGATTAGACTCTTAGTCCATTAAGACAGTGTATTGTACCGGGTGTCCCAATAAAAATGGCTCTCGGCCATATCTCAGGAACCGTTTACATTACAGCTTTGAAAAAAAATATTTATAACAAAAGTTGCCTCGGGAAAAGCCTGGAAATTATTTTTATAATTGTAGGTCCACCGTTAGAGGGCGTAATTGAATATCAAAAATTAAAAAATCATAATTTTACAAAATTTACCTAATGAAAGGGCACTGGAGATCCAATCATCGTATTCTTCATAAAATTCTGCGCATATTTGATTTCACAAGTTTAACTTTACCTTTGCAAATAAGAAGTGGGGGTGAGTGGGAACCTTGTTATGAATAAAATGGCTGTAAGTCCGGTTCTGCTAAATCGAATTTTGCATACTTGGTCTTGTTGAAAACAGCTCTTTTTCATCAATGTAAATGTTTTATTTTCGAAATAGCCTAATAAGTAATATGCCAGCTAGTAGGCGTTATTTAATTAGTTTCGGAAATCTAGCTCTCTTTGGAGAATATTAAATACAAGTATGCATTTTTATTCCTGCATTACAAAATTATACCAAATTAGCAATATACGTGTAAATTTTAAACAACTGTTAATGTCACCGGTAAACGAAGTTAAGGAAAAGTAGTGTGCTATGGAAAAAACAAAGAAACATTTTCGAGATGTAAACGTATATAATTAAATAAAACAACACTATAAAATATAACAAAGAAATAAAAGCAACTACTTACTCAGTGACAACCTAAATATTCAAATTGTTGCCCATCATTTTCGATGCAAGCATTTACTCTTTCAAGAGTAGATTGAACAGCAGTCTCAATTTCTGCTTTCACAATGCTTTGAATGGCGTTTCGTATTCTGTAGATTCTAGATCATGTTTTCTCGAGTAGTGGGCATAGCGGCAAAAACAAGGTATTTAATCCGTCCCCATAAATATAAGTCTAAAACAGTTAAATCTGTTGCTATTCAATCTACTCTTAAAGGAGTAAATGCTGGCATCGAAAATTATGGGCAACAATTTGAACATTTAGGCAGTAACTAAGACTAAATAACTAGTTACTTTTATTTCTTTGTTATATTTTATAGTGTTGTTTGTCTTATTGTATTGTTGTTTTAATTAATTATATACGTGTACATCTGGAAAATGTTTATTTGTTTTTCCATAGCACACTACTTTTCCTAAACCTCGTTTACCGGTGACAGTAACAGTTATGTTATGTTTACAATTTACACATTTCTTAAAATATCTCGAGATAGAAAAAAGGTATCGACGTGCGGTTTTCGGTATTATGTTGCTAATTTGGTCTAATTTTGTAATACTGGATTAAAAATGCATAGATACTTGTATTTAATATTTTCCAAAGAAAACTAGATTTCTGAAAATAATTAAATAACGCCTCCTAGCTTGCATATTACTTATTAGGCTATTCCGAAAATAAGACATTTAAGGCAAAATTCGATTTAGTATAACCAGACTTACAGCCATTTTTTCATAAAAAGGTTCCCACTCACCCCCACCTCTTATTTGCAAAGGTAGACTTAAACTTATGAAATCAAATATGCGCAGAATTTTATGAAGAATACGATGATTGGATTTCCAGTGCCCTTTCATTAGGTAAATTTTGTAAAATTTTGATTTTTTAATTTTTGATATTCAATTACGCCCTCTAGCGGTGGACCTACAATTATGAAAATAATTTCCAGGCTTTTCCCCAGCCAACTTTTGTTACAAATAATATTTTTTTCTCAAAGCTGTACTATAAACGGTTCTTGAGATACGGCCGAGAGTCATTCTTAATGGGACACCCGGTACATACAAAGAAGAAATGCATTTATTTCACGTAGTAATTGATTACTGAATTCACATAGAGATGTATAACAGTAAAGAGACTTACGGATTACCTATTGTTAAAGATTCCCGTATTTTTTTTGCGATTTTAAGATATAAATATTTAGTAGTTCACGAATAAAAGGCTGCTAAAAATTCGAGACAGCCTATATAGGCCTGGATCCCGTGTACCAAAGAAAGTTAATTAATAGCAAACTGAAAATTTTGTAATAGCTTAACGGTGTCTAGTCGGACAAACTTTGATGTATGGGAACACTGGAACAGGAGAAGTTTTAATCGTGGAACCTGATTTTATTGTGGAACGTGTCATCCTGACAAGTTTATGATTGTGAAAACTAGCAGGTTGTTTTTAAGTTTATTCAATAACAAACTTTATATAATTCATGAAAAAATGTTTGTCCGCTAAATATGTTGGGCATTTTAATAAGTCCGACACGTAGAACATGTCAAATGACAGGAGTTATGTTGGTGATAAATAGCAGTCTGATTTTCAGGGCCTATTTTACCACTAGGCCAGTGAGGCACCTGCCTCGGGCCCGCATTTAATTGGGGCCCGGAAAGATCATCAAAAAATTTTGATTGCAAAAAAACAAGATAAATGTTTAAATTTGTCAACTGTGGTCTTAGAACCACATGAGCCACACTTTAAAAATCTTTCAACGTATCATCCACAGTAGAATCAGAGATAAATGTGAAGAAGACCAGGATGAAACACAATTTGGCTTCAGAAATGGACTGGAAACCCGGGTCGCACTCTTTGCACTAAATGTATTATTGCAGAAATGCCGAGATCAAAGGAAAGACGTATTTGCTGTATTTATTGACTATGAGAAGGCCTTTGATCGAGTACAACATCACAAATTAATTAAAATATTAAAGAATTAAGGAGTTGATAGTCAAGATGTACGAATCATAGAAAAATTATACTAGCGTCAAACAGCGACAGCTTGCATAAACAGAAAATCAACAGAGATATGCAAAATACAAAGAGGTGTCAGACAGGGTTGTATACTGTCCCCACTGTTATTCAATTTATATTCAGATAGAATATTTAAAAAGCGCTCCATATTTTGGAATGGAGTGTGAAAGTTAATGGAATTCTGATAAATACAATCAGATATGCAGACGATGCAGTTATTTTAAGTGATGGTATGAATAGATTACAACACCTTTTAAATGCCATTGACACAGTGGGAAGAGAGTTTGGCCTAAACATAAACTGTTCAAAAACAAAATACATGGTATTTAGCCGGTTGGCCCATCAAGATTCACAGTTATAGGTTGATGTCATATAATTCAAAGAGTACCCAGTTTTATATATCTTGGTTACCATATTACTAAACAACTAGATCCAGATAAAGAGATAAAATGTAGAATCGAGATAGCCCGCACGCATTTTTAAAAATGAGGTCATTCTTCTGTAATGATAACTTGCAACTTAAACTTCGAAAGCACATGATTAAATGTTACATTTGGTCAGTCCTCTTGTATGTTGTCGAAGCATGGGCATTAAAAATATCGACCATTAATCGTTTGGAGACCTTTGAAATGTGGCTGTACAGACGTACACTGAAAATACCATGGACGGCTACATGGACGTGGACAGGAATAAAGAAAGCAGAACAACTATTTAGAATGGCTCGAGACAGAGACAGTTTCGCCATGTTAATCGCCAACGTCAAGAGGACTTGATAGGGCACTTTAAGAAGAAGAAGAAGGTCTTAGAACAATTAAAAAATTTGATATCAATATTAACTAATTAACTTAATTAATATTATTATTAAATTATATTTAGGGGCCCGAAAATTATGTAGTGCCTCGGGCCTGATTTGAAGTAAAATAGGTTCTGCTGATTTTTGCATGATAGTTTAATGAAAGCGTAACAAATCAATTGGAAGTTCTGTCCGACAAAATACATGGGACGTTTTCGTAGTCTGACGTTCGAAACCTGTAGCCTGTTTCACAATTAAAACTTCCCCTGTTCCACTGTTCCCTCACATCAAAATTTGTCCGACTACACATCGTTGAGCTCTTAACCAATGTTCAGCTTTCTATTAATAAACTTTTTTTGGTACGCGGGATCCAGGTCTAATATATTATTATAGAAACTGTTACTTAAATTAACGAACTACATACCTTTATGATTAATCTTTAGGACCACCCATCCTATTTTAGACAGGCACTTTAGTCCTTCACCCATGCTACCTAAAGAAGAACAGTAAATAGAAAGTTTGTACAGAAAGAGTATGAAGGAGGTCAAGGTTCCTAGAAAAGATGAGAAGAAGATTAGAAATAAATAATAGTTTAGTCACAGAATTATTAACGCATAAATATGTACATATATACAATTATACAAATAAAAAAATGTATACTTACCTGTTCACTGTTTCTAAGGTCAAGGTGTGCACAATTAAGTATTCAGATGAAGTGGTTTAGCAATACTCTTTGTATTGGACGTAACACGCAAATTAACTAACTTTAGTTTAGTTAGAGAATGTTCCTTCACAAATTTATCTGATTTAAACTATTGTTTCAATATTCAATTTATTTTTTCAATATTAAAGAGAAAAACAAGAGTATGAAAGTGTTAAAAACTCTAAACAGCAAAGGTTGACAACAAATACACTACATAGATAAAAGATACAAATGCAATCATTATAAATGACAAAAATCAGATAATAAACATTGTTGAAGATTACTGTAGAGAATTAAACTCGTCCAGTGTAGCAAAATGCGAAACAAAAACATAAATGCGAAAACATAAATGCGAAAATTGGTAAAGGGAAAAGCGCTGAATTCATTGGCGATTTTGGTATAAGAAGACAAATGAAAAGGGAAGAATGAATAAAACTGTTTTTAGAGGAAGAAGAATTTGCAATATTAAATACATTCTTCAAACTACCACCAATACACTTGCATACTTGGGTATCCCCGCAAGATCAGCCAGGAAACGTAACACGGAATCAAATTGATTACATTATGGTGAATAAGAGATTCGGCAATACATGCCTATCAGTTACCCCAGTGCTGACATCGTTAGATCATGAAGACTAATAATTATGTAAGTATGTACCAACACAAAAGAGACAGTCGCACGTATTCTTTCAGAGAAGCTCAATAACATCTAGCAAACATATTATAACGTTGAAGAATTACTCCAGAAGATATATGTAAACTTTTAACAAAATCAGAGGAGAACATTTTATAAAAAAAAAATGGAAGAGAAGAGTAAAAGTTGGAGGAACGACAACAAGTATACTGCAACTATACAATAGTGGAAGAAAGAAGAATATCTAAGACAACAACAAAAGAATGTACAATAATATTCAAAGAAAAATAAAAACCGAAATGTGAAAGGCCAAAGAAAATTGGTTAAAATAACTGTGTGAAGAGATAGAGTTATTTCAACAAAAACACGAAAGGACAAAGGTTCCAAGATTATAATAAAATAAAACTCATGAGAATAAATGTAAGAAACAACATACTATTTACTGTTAATATGCAAATTGAAAATGTGGAAAATTTTACGTATCTGGGAAGTGTCATAACAGAAAGTGGAGGTATAGAAGACGATATTCGTATGAGGATACGAAAAGCTCAACAAGCATTTGGTATGCTCAACCCTGATTGGAGGTCTGGCCAGTATACTAAAAAGACTCTACGGATGTGAAACTTTGAAAGTGACAAAAACCATTACCTACAGATACACTGCAGGTTTTTGTTAACAAATGCCTACGAATTATTGTTCGTATTTTCTGGCCTAACATCTTCAAAAACGTAGGTCTGTTAGACCTGACCGATCAAAAGAGGGTAGTCTTCAATTTTCAGATGCAAAAAATATTCATATATTTTTACTTCATTAAATCCCTTATTACAACCCTTAATTTAAATAAATCTCAAGCCAGTCCTGTTCAATAGTACCATTTCATCCCCTCCTAATTTTACCCTTACCCCTACAGGCAGACAATTTTGGATTCGGGACATAAGAAATCTTCCTCTCTCTCATCAGCCGTTCGACGGTCAACAAGTACCACTCACACGTGAGGGTGCAATCTCTTCGCCACGACTTTTCGACGGATCAAGTCGGTACCGGTCATCTCTTGACGGTCCAGCCTTTCTTTTGGACTGAAACGAACAATAGCAGTACGTGCACGAACAGTAATTCGGGAACAGTAATACAAGTAATTCGGGAACAGTAATACACGATTTCGCAACAGTCAAAACGCGAGGCACGTGGTACGGAAATAGTCAACTCGTATGTGACCGGCTTCAGCGTTCCGGACAAGATTATACAACTTGGTAAGACTTTATTATACATATGAATATTGTCTGTATAAACTCCTATATTTTATATTTTAAACCTGAACCTAACAATCCTAACTACAGTCCACACCCGCTGAAAGTATATTTATACTCTCACATAATATATGTACAAGTTATCGTACAGGTAGAAAATGAAATTAAGTCCAAAAACTGGGGTTGGATATGGATGGGTCACACGCTCCGAAAAAATAGTTCCAGTATTACAAAAACTGCCATAGAGTGGAACTATCAAGGAAAAAAGAAAAAAAACGCCGTGTGAAAACTTAGAGAAAATCCATTATGGACGAGACAAGATGTCAAGGAAAGTCGACCTAGGTATAATATGAAAATAATCACTTTATGTCATAATTTGGTGAGTCTGTTTATGACTGTAAACTAATGCATTTTATACGAAACTTGAAAGCTGCAAGTCTTCGTATATACATTCATTATTTCAAAGTATGTATACCTTTTTACATTTTTTTAAACAAACTGGCCATGGTTATGAATAATGTGGTCAATTATACCCCAGGCTGTGGGTGAAAAATAGGTCGATTTCAGGATATAATTCAGGAATTTTTGAAACCTATCAGGTGTTGTAAAGGACGATGCCAGGAATAACTTCTACTAAAATGTAACCAAAAATATTGTGCGCTTTTTTTTTAATTGCGATTTTCATTTGTTAAATTTGCAATTTTTATTGATTTTTAATTTTGCAGCTTAGGATATTGATTTTAGAGAAAAAATTAATAGAAAGTTGTAGTAAATTAAAAAACCTACAATTTGAGGTACGGTAAGTTTAATTTGGTTAATTGGTTATTGCAAAACAGCCTGCGAAAGGTCCAAAATGACCGTTTTTTACAATTGCATTATTTATTGTACAAATATTTTTTTTATTTTTTAAAGCTTTAAAATAAAGATCTTTCAATTCCAAACATAAAAAAATTGTAAAGCCAGATTAACGAATTTGTTGCTTAGATATTATAAATTGTTTATCCCAAGAGGTCAAATGTCGAAGGCTATAACTTTTTGAAAAAAAAAATCGTAGAGAGTTGGTGAAACATCTAATCTCCTTCTAAAGAGTTATATTTTCATATTCTGATGTAAATAAATGCGTAAAACATTTTTAAACCTCTAATTTTTGGGTTTGAAAATAAGGGGGCAAATTGTTGCTAAAGATGAAACAAAGATTTAAAAAAAAATTAAAAATTTCTACGACCAACTGAAGCCGAGATAATTTTTGGGTTTGGAAATAAGGGGGCATATTTCGTTATAAACATTTAGAGCTGAAGCGGCCCTGTACATCCTATGAGTTTCTAACTTACAGATTATTGTTGCTGAAGACAAATCGAAGATTTGTAAAAAAATAAAAATTTTCTACAACCAACTGAAGCCGAGATAATTGTTTTTTTTTTCTTAAGTCGTAGTGCCTTTATTTATAACAATTAAGAAATTATTTTACAGTCATTGACTAAAGAAAGACATATTATCTTAAAATAAAAATTATTATAAAATATAATTACATTTAATTATTAAAAATTATTTTTAAGATCGGTGCATTTGCGAGCGGCCGAATTTTGCAAATCGCCCGGCTCGCTTCAAATCCGCGCGGTCGGAAAATTTTTACGTAGCTTGTATTAAATTTGGAGAGAAAACAATTTAATAATATTACCATTATAATATACAGTCTATTTACCACTGTATTTGTTTTTCTTGATAAACTTTTATATGTGAAATTTCATTTCTGAAGAAATAATATTACAAAAATGATACATATATATGAAATAATTTTTTATATTTTAATTTTTTCATTGTTATATAAATATAATAATAATAATGTTACTTCTTACTATAATATACAATATAAAACTTTTTCTTCTTGTAGTGACTATTCTTTTTGGATTTCACATATAAAAGTTTATCAAGAAAAACAAATACAGTGGTAAATAGACTGTATATCATAATGGTAATATTATTAAATTGTTTTCTGTCAAAATTTAATACAAGTTACGTAAAAATTTTCCGAGCGCGCGGATTTGAAGCGAGCCGGGCGATTTGCAAAATTCGGCCGCTTGCAAAAGCACCGATTTAAAAAATAATTTTTAATAATTAAATGTAATTCTATTTTATAATAATTTTTATTTTAAGATAACATAAGTCTTTCTTTAGTCAATGACTGTAAAATAAATTCTTAATTATTATAAATAAAGGCACTATGATTTAAGAAAAAAAAACAATTATCTCGGCTTCAGTTGGTTGTAGAAAATTCTAATTATTTATAAATTTTCGTTTCGTCTTTAGCAACAATAATCTGTAAGTTAGAAACTCATAGGATATACAGGGCCGCCTCAGCTCTAAATGTTTATAACGAAATTTGCCCCCTTATTTTCAAACCCAAAAATTATCTCGGCTTCAGTTGGTCGTAGAAATTTTTTATTTTTTTATAAATCTTCTTTTCATCTTCAGCAACAATAATATGTAAGTTAAAAACTCATAGGATGTACAGGGCCGCTTCAGCTCTAAATGTTTATAACGAAATTTGCCCCCTTATTTTCAAATCCAAAAATTAGAGGTTTACAATTGTTTTACGCATTTATTTACATCAGAATATGAAAATATAACTCTTTCAAAGGAGATTGGATGTTTCACTAACTTTCTACGATTTTTTTCAAAAAGTTATAGCCTTCGACATTTGACCTCCTGGGATAAACAATTTATAATATCTAAGCAACAAATTCGTTAATCTGGCTTTAAAATTTTTTTTTATGTTTGGAATCGAAAGATCTTCATTTAAAGCTTAAAAAAATAAAAAAAAATATTTGTACAATAAATAATGCAATTGTAAAAAACGGCCATTTTGGACCTTTCGCAGGCTGTTTTGCAATAACCGATTAACCAAATTAAACTTACCGTACCTCAATTTGTAGGTTTTTTAATTTACTACAACTTTCTATTAAAAAGTTTTTCTCTAAAATCAATATCCTAAGCTACAAAATTAAAAATTAATAAAAATTGCAAATTTAACAAATGAAAATCGCAATTAAAAAAAAAAGCGCACAATATTTTTGGTTACATTTTAGTAGAAGTTATTCCTGGCATCGTCCTTTACAACACCTGATAGGTTTCAAAAATTCCTGAATTATATCACGTTTTTTCACCCACAGCCTGGGGTATTACGATTTTTTACTAGTTGCTTGATTCTAATTTGTATAATTTGCGAACATTGCACTATAAAAATATGAGTGAATAATCAGTAGTTGTCTTAGGATGAAGGTAAGATTGGTTTATATACAATGTCATGTAAAAAATAATTAGATATTTCAATATCATATAACTTACATTAATGAGTGTTAATATTAGTATTATTAAAATAAATTGATTAAATATACCTTAGTTTATATACATGTTTGTGCACTTTTCTCTATTAAATATGTGAGTATAACATGTGAGATGTTTTGGGAAGACTATTTTAAGCTTATCTGAGTATATACTGAGTATAACTTCACTTGATAGATTTGATATCCATTACTATATGAGAAGTGAAATTTTATGTGCTACAATCCTTAGCTCTCCCAGTGTCATAGGTTTAGGATTGCTTTTCCGAATGCGATGTTTTAAAATATCATATAAATGCTCCATCAGATTTAAATCCGGATTATATGGTGGCCAATATAATTTTAAATTGTATCTCATCAAGGTAAGTATTCACTATTCTAACGACATGAGGACGAACGTTATCGTGTATTCGCACCAATCTGTCATATCCAATATGGCTGGCAAATGGCAACATGATATTCTAAAATATTTTCAATGCACATGTCAGCTCTCATTCGACCACAAGTCTGCACCAGTTCGGTATCTCCTTTCCAAGCAATACTGCTCCGTGGCAAAATGACGCTACCATCAAAACTAACGCTCTATATGAGGTTACAACTGGTATACCGTTCGTCAACTCTTCGATAGACTAAGCTTTGTCAATCTAGCTTCCATATGGCGACCGGTATGCCAGTTGTAACTTCATACAGATCGTTAATTTTGGTTGTGGATACTTAATGATAATTCCCTGCGTAATTTTTAACAGATAGTTTAAAAATGTTTATGGTATGTAAATTTACCTATCTAAGTTTAAATTTTATGTATCAGTATTAATCTTGAAATTTCTAACCATTTTGTATATATAAAATTTAACATTTACGTTTGTTTTTTAAAAAAATCTTGTTTTTTTTAATATTATTACATACCCAAGAATTAAGACATTTTAAAATAACAGATAAGCAGAAAACAATCTTAATGTTTGGAACAATAAGAGGCTCAAATATTTTTTAATAAGAACAGTTAAGATGATTGCCGCGTAGAGCAGTTTATTTTAACTATTTCCACAATTAGCAGTTATATTTTGAGAAATACAATTTTCGCATTTTCTGTACTGAGTTTCAAAAGCATGTTGACTTTTTTACTCAACCATTTCACGGAAGAGTCGATCCTTAGTCTGAGCGCCCAAATTTTATCGTCGTTGTGGGAAAAGACAATCAAGTCCTGCGCTATTTAAATGCTAAAAGACGTAACCAGTTCAGATATTGAATCATCCCCCAAGATATCCAGATCTTACACCACTTGATTTTTCTTATAGAGTTATTTAAAATCAAAAGTTTATAGCGATAAATGTACTCTTTCAAATGGACTAGCACACATTTCTATTCTTACTAAAAATCATCGATTACGTCATCACGCTCAGATGGATGACGTCACTAGTATGATATATATGCTAAAAAATCATAATTTAAAAATAAAAATGGACCTACTTCGGAATTTGTCTTCAAAATCGCCCAATCACGAAGTTGAAAAATAAGAAAATATACAAATATATGAAAATTGGATCAATGAGAGATACATACACCGATTAATTTAAACGGGTACAGAAAAATATTGTATAGCCTAGAGTTAGCTGTTTTTGTAAAAATATTTGAGCCTTTATTAATGCTTTGTTTATAATAATATACATATCCAATATACACCACATTACATTCATGCATAAATACATTCAAAACTAAATGCCATTTAAGTTTATTGCCATTTGAAGTACCTATATGGCTTAAAAAAAATTTACGACAAACACTAAACAAGTATGTAGGTATTTTATATTAATGAAGATACCATACTGCGATTTATTTTTATCCGTAATAGTCTAAGTTCAATATGCAGCGATCTGTTTAATGCATGAAACTTATATTGGTGTGCAATTTAGTATCTTAACAATTATAAACCGGTAGAGCAGGCAGGGTTCCGAAAGGGTTACAGTACAGCGGATCATCTTCTCACAGTCAAAACGCTAATCGAGAAAGCCAATGAATATCACTTGAACTTATACATTGGATTCGTTGATTATGAAAAGGCATTCGACTCTATAGAACTTTGGGCAATAGAGGCAATATGAACAACTGCAAGATAGATTCCAGATACAGAATGCTTATACATAATATTTACAAGAAAGTTACAATGAAAATACAAATAGACGAGAAAATCAAAGATATACCAATCAACAGAGGAGTTCGCCAAGGAGACGTTATCTCACCAAAGCTATTCAGACTGGGACTAGAAGACGTGTTCAAAGACATAAACTGCGCAGATAAAGGAATAAATGTTAATGAGAGAAAATTCAATCATTTGAGATATTCTGACGACATTGTAATATTCGCTATAAATTTCGAAGAATTACAGGTCATGATGACGCAACTATTTCAAGCTTCGAAAAAAGTAGGTCTTAAGATGAACTTGGAAAAAACAAAAATAATGACGAATACTATCATTCATTATAGTATGGTATAGTTAGACCCTAACCCAGACATCCAAAGTGAAAGTTATCCTCCAACACCAAATTGTTCTACATATATGGTCCACATAATGTTCAGAAAAAAGTCACACCATTTTGAGCGTCGGGTTTGGGGAGGGGGAGAGGGGAGAAATCTGCAAATTCGTAGTTTTTTGCGTTTTTCGTCAATATTTCTAAAACTAAGCGGTTTAGCATGAACGACCCTTTACACAAAATGTTCTACATTAAATTTGAAATAAAAAAGGCCCTATGCATAACCCATCTAAAATGAACGGTTCCAAAGTTACGGAGGTAGTATAGTATAATTGGTCCAAAAAAAGGCCTAACCCAGACATCCAACGTAAAAGTTTTCCTTCAACACCAAATTGTTCTATATGGTCCACATATTGTTCAGTAAAAAGTTACACCATTTTGAACATCCGGTTTGCGGGGGGGGGGGGGGGGGGGAGATGGGGGAGAAGTCGGTAAATTAGTAGTTTTTCGTCAATATTTCTAAAACTATGCTTTAGCGTAAGGAATGTTCTATAGAATAATGTTCTACATAAAATTTAAAACAAAAAAGTTTCTATACATAATTGTTATAAAATCAACGGTTCCAGAGTTACGGAGGGTGAAAAGTGGAGGTTTTCGATACTTTTTATATTAACCGATTTCTCCCCCCTCTCCCCCCAAACCCGACGCTCAAAATGGTGTGAGTTTTTTCTGAACATTATGTGGACCATATAGAACAATTTGGTTTTGGAGGATAACTTTCACTTTGGATGTCTGGGTTTTTGGTATAGTTATATCATAAATATTGCCGAAAAAATATAAGATGTATCGAAAACCTCGACTTTTCACCCTCCATAACTCTGGAACCGTTGATTTTATAACAATTATGTATAGAACATTTTTTGTTTTAAATTTCATTTATAACATTTTTGTATATAACATTGTTTACGCTAAAGTATAGCTTTAGAAATATTGACGAAAAACTTAAAAATACTACTAATTTACCGGCTTCTGTCCCATCTCCCTCCCAAACCGGACGCTCAAAATGGTGTAACTTTTAACTGAAAAATATGTGGACCATATAGAACATTTTGGTGTTGGAGGAAAACTTTTACTTTGGATGTTTGGGTTAGGCCGTTTTTTGGACCAGTTATACTATACTACCTCCGTAACTTTGGAACCATTCATTTTAGAAAGATTATGCATAGGACCTTTTTTATTTCAAATTTAATGTAGAACAATTTTGTATAGAGGGTTATTCATGCTAAACCTCATAGTTTTAGAAATATTGGCGAAAAACTTAAAAAACTACGAATTTACCGATTTCTCCCCCTCTCCCCCCCCCAAACCCGACGCTCAATATGGTGTGACTTTTTTCTGGACATTGTGTGGACCATATACAACAATTTGGTGTTGAAGGATAACTTTCACTTTGGATGTCTGGGTTATGCCATCTTTTGGATCAACTATACTATACTATTAGGAATCATCCTAATAAAGAGAACCAAACAATTGAAGTACAAAAAAGAATCAGATTGGCGTGGGAAGCGTTTTGAAAGTTAAGATGGATACTAAAAAGCACAAAGATACAACAGTACCTAAAAACCCGTGTATTTGACCAGTGCATCCTTCCTGTTCTGACGTATGGCTCAGAAACATGGACATTAACAAAGGTCAACATAAACAAAATAGTAAGTATATATACAGTGATGAGCGCGCTAATAACCGGCAAAATAGCGCAAAAGATGGAAAACATATTAAATTGTGAGATAGAAAGAAATAAAACTAGTAGAGTTGTTAAATTTAGCGATAGTAACATATAAATTGATATTATATTGATTGTTTCCCACCTTTAGACGTATCAGAGGAGTATGTCAACTAAAACTGTCACTGTGACAGTGGCATTTCTCAAAATCGTCCGATACGTCTAAAGGTGGGAAACAATCAATATAATGTCAATCTACAAATTACTATCGCTAAATTTAACACCTCCACTAGGTTCATCTCTTTTTTTCTCACAACTTAATGTGCTTTCCATCTTTTGCGTTATTTTGCCGGTTATTAGTGCGCTCATCACTGTATACTGGATTTCTCCGGCTGTCGCTGCCTCTCCATACCCAGCTTCCAATTTTTTCTATCGTAACACATATCTTCATCTAATTGCCTCGAATCCATTGCCTCCTGAATATTGTCCCTCCAGCTTCTCCGTGGTCGTCCTCTTCTTCTTCTCTCCGGTGGGACCCACTCTAATATTTTTCTCGGCCAGCGAGTCTCATTCATTCTTTTAACGTGACCGAACCATGTCAGCTGTCTCTTTTCAATATCGTCTACTATAGTTTTTTCCAACTTCATACGTTCTCTAATTGTTTCATTTCTTACATGTTGTAATCTCGAAACCTGACAACTTCTCCTCAAAAAGTCCACTTCTGTACTAAGTAGCTTCTTTTTATTTCTTGCACTTATGTCCCAAACTTCTGTACCGTAGATATTCTTCTCTTTGTTTCCTTCCTGATATCTTTGTCCCATAAAATTGAATTGAGGGATCTAGTGATGCTTCTACCTTTATTGATCCTGTGTTGTATTTCATCTTCACTATTTCCTCGTTTGTTAAATATAGCTCCCAAATATTTGCATTGTTTCACACCAAAAATATGTCCTTGTTCCAATGGTAGGTTTTCAATGTCTTCGTTTCCCACTATGAAGTATTCTGACTTGTTCATATTTATTACTAATCCTGCCTGTTGGTAATGCTCATTTAGCTTCCGTATCATATAGCTTAAGTCATCTTGATCTTGGGCTATAACAACTTGGTCTTCCGCAAAGTATAATGTAAATAGGGAGTCGTCTCCCACTTTCAGTTCCATCGGTTTTACTGCTTTTGTCCACCTCTGTAAGGATTGGTATATTTTAAAGAGAGTGGAAGATAGACAACATCCTTGTCGGAGGCCTTTTGAAGTATTAAATGCCTCAGTGAAATTTTTGCCGTTTTTGATTCTGGTGTTAGTGGTCTCATACAACATTTTAGTTGCTTGTATGAGTTTTCCATCGATACCGATGTCTTTCATTGAATGCCATAGTTCTATTATGGGGACACTATCATAGGCTTTTTCTAGGTCGATAAGAGCGATGTGGGTTTCCTGATTTCTTTGTATTCTTTTTTCTAGTGCTATTTTTAAAGTGAAGACATTGTCTACCGTTGAACGTCCCGCGCCAAAACCAGCTTGTTCTTCAGCTTTCTTTCCTTGAATTTCTTGTTATATTTCATTTCTTAATAGCCTGGAGTATAATCTTTTTAGGTCCTTTCTTATGTATGGGAGTAATATGTGATGTTAGCCATTCATCTGGTACTTTTTCTCCATTCAGGCATCTTTCGAAAAGATTTTTAAGCATATCCCATAGTTTGGGTGGTCCATATTTTATTAATTCAGGATTAATCCCTCCAGCTCCGGGTGCTTTCCGGGATTTCATAGTTTTGATAGCTTCTTCCACTTTGGTTTTATCTAGTTCTATTTCGTGTTCACTCTGTATATCATTCTCTCTTTCTTGTATTCTTGTTATGTATTGTGGTCGTTTTTCTACCAATAATTCCTTAAAATGTTGTTCCCACTCGGCATCAGATACACTCTTAATTGTGTGCCCACCTTTATGTGATGTTTTGACATTCTTTATCATCTTCCATGCTTCTCCTAGTTCCTCCTAATTGTTGATCTATGTATTCACATTTTTTGATCCAGGTTGCGATTTTTCTTTTAATCACTTCTCTTTTTACTTCTCTATTTAGGTCCCTGTATTGTTGTTGAATCTCAACGTTTTCCTGATTTTGTAGACGTTGTAAGTGAAGCTGTTTTTTCTTCTCTATTTTCTTCTCGATATCTTTATCCCACAATTCTGGTTTCTTTCCGTTTTCTAAGTTTCCTAGTGCTTCTTGTTTTATGTATGTTTTTATGTGATTATATTCTGCTTCGGTTGTTCTTTGTTCTTGACTTAGTTTCTGTTCAAGTTTGTTACGCACAGATATTGTGTACTTTCATGTTGTAAGCTGTTAATATTATATTTTTCTATTTCTGGATCACATGAATTCCTTTTGTGTTTTTTTTCTTCGGAGTTATTTTGTTTTGGTATAAATGTAACATAAATTTTACCGATTACTAAGCAGTGGTCTGATCCGCAATCAGCCCATCTGAAAGCTCTAACTTCCTGGATGCTAAATTAGAAGTAAGAAAATAGAAGTCCCTCAAAGAAAATCAAACAAATTAATAAGACAGAAAACAAAAGTAAAAAATGTAACAGAACAGGGCCAAAGTGGAGATTTTCGGGCCACAATGCGAAACAGGAAGATAAAAGATGGAATGCTGAAATACAAAACTTAAGACCGTGGACAGGAAGAAGAGGAAGAGGAAGACCTGAGATGCGATGGAAGGACGATATTGAAAAAGCTGCAGAAACTCACTGGAAAAGCGCCTCCAAGGACAGACAGATATGGAAAGATTTGTACAAGGCCTATGTCCAAAGATGGATAGAAATGGGCTAAAGAAGAAGAAGAAACAGATCTGTGCAGATCGATCTTATATCGGATCCTCTACTATACATAATTCTGCCATAAAATCAGTACAATAAAACTATAAATGACATTTCAGAGACTTTTAACAAATAAACAGAATATTGATAATTAGTTACCTGACATTTGTGTATCACGCTGGCATAAAATCCGTCGTGCAGTCCATCGCACTTAAATGTAATATTTTCTGGAACCCTCTCGTAAAAGGGGTAGTCGGACAGGTTGTAACCGTTCAATTCTTTTGGCAAATTTGGATCGTATATGTAATCTATTTGTGGAATACCGGTTAGAAGAGGTTTGGTTGAATTTCCGCTACCATCAGCATTTGCTTCAGTTGAATCCCCCTGGAAATAAATTAAACTTATTAGATATATTACCTGCTAAAACAATACTTAAAACAGACATCAATATATTTAACAAACAAATAGTCAACTTAATGCGACAGGCTCAAACTGAATGTTGCCCAACAAACAAAAAGGATGAAAAACTAAGTCAAATCTGATGTCTCTCATTAGTGTAGGAAACAGAGGTTGAACCTAGCAAAATGGACACAAGTCCAGTTTTATTTTTTTCTGGTATATCAAGGGGTGCTTATTATAAGACTAACTTTTCCTTAAAAAATTCGCCCCGGAACCCCCCTTTTCATCCCTTTAAAGGGGGTAATTGGTGGTTTTTTCGAAACGTAGCCCTTCCTGTACGTTTTGCAAAAAATTTACTTAATAGTAAAATGAAGAGGATTATATTTTCTACTATTTATTTCGTGACAGTATATGTCTATCACCCACCGTATAGCGAGGGTAGCGCCCCAAAGTTGACAAATTTTTAAAAAAGATTTTAGATGTTTTTAAAAAAAATTATTTTTCCCCAACTGTGACGAAAATTAAGAAGAAATCCTGCGGCAATTAATCACAAATAAGTGGCTGCTTTTTTGGTATAGGTTTCATTTAAGGACAATTGCAAATTTTTTAATTACAGGATGTTACATTTTAAAAAACCTCTTTTTATACCATCTTAACCGCCTATGCAGTTTTTGTTTTTTTTTGCACCTTTTCATTTTATTTATAACGTACTTATTTTATTTTCTTTGCACCCTAAAGCCACAGTAATTCTCCTTTTTTTTGGGTGGTTCCGGGGAAAATATGGGGGTGCATTATACAAATTTGTAAATAACACCAGTACATGGATAATCGCTGACAGTTTTTTTACTCTAGCATAGGCGGTTCAGATGGTATAAAAAGAGGTTTTTTTAAAATGTAACACCCTGTAATTAAAAAATTTGCAATTGCCCTTAAATGAAACCTACACCAAAAAATCAGCCACTTATTTGAGATAATTTGCCGCAGGGTTTCTTCTTAATTTTCATTACAGTTAGGGAAAAACAATTTTTTTTTAAATATCTTTTTTTTTAATTTGTCAACTTTGGGGAGCCACCCCCGCTAAACGGTGGGTGATAGACATATGCTGTCGGGAAATAAATAGTAGACTATTAAGTAATTTTTTTGCAAAACGTATAGGACTGGCTTCGTTTCGCAAAAACCACAAATTACCCCCTTTAAAGGGATGAAAAGGAGGGTTCCGGGGCGAAATTTTTTAAGAAAAAGTTAGTCTCATAATAAGCACCCCTTGATATAACAGAAAAAAAGAATAAAATCGGACTTATGTCCATTTTTGCGAGGTTCAACCTCTGTTTCCTACACTACATGTAAAACATTTTTTTTTTGAAAAATGGCTTTGGCAGAGCCAATTAGCCAGACTTGTTTCTGATTGATTGCAGATTCATAGTCATACATTTCTTATAACATAAGTACATTCTACAATTTTATTTTTATAGATACATTGGTACATTGTGTAGCTTTTTTTTTATTTTGTTTTTTTTTTAAATTATTTTACTGTGTTTTTTTTAATATATATTTTAATTTGTGCGAAACACTTTTTTTTACTTCTTTTTTTTTTTCTATTCTTTTTTCTTTTTGTTCCTTTTTTTTTCTTTTTTTTTTGTTTATTTTTTTTGTTATTATTTTATTTTGTGTTTTTTAATATCATTATTTTTTTTTATTTTTTTTTTTAATTTTTTTCATGTAAAACATGAGAGAAGTCTTATTAAAATCATGAGATACATCACATTATCACTGTCTATTATAATCAGATCGCTGTGGTAAAAGAGAACGTAGATATTTTCAAATAAAATACAGATTGAGAGGGGCGTCAGGCAGGGCTGTGTTCTGTCTCCTACCTTGTTCAATTTGTATTCAGAGGATTAATCCAGGAAGCTCTAAAAGAACTAACTACATGATTATAAGTAAATGGTCGACCAATCAATAATATACGGTTTTCCGACGACACTATTTTATTAGCGGAATGTCTTGAAGATTTATAATAAATGGTTGACAGAGGAGTAGAAGTCAGCGAAGAAAACGGATTAACCCTAAACACAAAAAAAAAACAATTTATGGTAATAACAAAAGCCCAACAGCGCCAAAAAGCATAACAATACATGGAGAACAAAAAAAGTGGAAAAATATAAATACATATTTGTGTACAGTTATTAATGAAAATAATGAATACACAGAAGAGATTAAAGCAAGAATAGGACAGGCAAGAAATGCTCTCAATAATATGAAAAAAGTATTCTGTAGCAGGGGCCATACCCATGGACAGGGGGCCGTGTCCCCCTAGCTTTTCGTTTGCTTTAAACTATATATTGTTATCCATAGTGTACAAAATGTAATGTGCAGAATAATCACGTCTGCCCCCCCCTGAAAATTTTTATATGGGCGCCCATGAGCAGGGATATTATAATTTCTTTAAAAATAAGACATCTGAGATGCTACGTGTTCTCCGTATTGTTTTGTGGGTTGGAAGCTTGGACATTAAAGAAAGATGTTTCGGACAGATTAGAAGCCTTTGAGTTATGGGCCTACAGAAGGATGTTAAGAATAAGTTGGGTGGATACAGTCACGAATGTCGACATGTTGAGAAGAATGGGAAAGAAGGAGAGGTTTTGAATACAATTACAGTTAGAAAACTGCAATATGTGGGACATGTCATGAGGGGTGAGCATTATAGCTTGTTGCAATTAATATTACAAGGAAGAATACAGGGTAGAAGGAGTCGTGGAAGAAGACGCATCTTCTGGTTAAACAATTTGAGAGCGTGGTTTAAGTGAATT